>NC_043006.1:45393297-45463297 GCF_006345805.1 Octopus sinensis
GGCCATGTGCCACCCGGTCTGAGATTTGAACCCGCGACCCCTCGACCATGAGTCCACTGCTCTAACCACTAGGCCATGTGCCACCTGGTCTGAGATTTGAACCCGCGATTCCTCGACCGTGAGTCCACTGCTCTAACCACTAGGCCATGTGCCACCATGCATATGAAAATATATGTTTCAAATATGTTTTGTACAACCACTACTTCTGTGCCTGCATATATAAACGTCAGCATATATGCACATTTGCATGCACCGCTGCGTACTTTATGCAGTTCTTTTGTTATGACACAAAACAAAGATACAACAGAAGCTAAGCAGCATGAATACAATAAAACAGACTGCATACTTATAGTTTGGTGAACTCAACGGTACACATATTTACAGACACAATTATAATAAGGAAAAAACAGCAACAGCTTAACATGCAAGCCTTCACAAAGTAACACAATTCAACTACTTGTCAGACATTAACATATATGCATTCCCCTGCAGATGACACCTTCAGAATAAAAGTGCATGTAATTAGAGGTTGACAGAGTGAGGAAGGCCTTAGACAAAATATAAAGTGGCATAGTCAAGATGAACTTACAGTTTCTTTTTTCATATTTATTAAATGTAGAGGGCAGTGGATTTGCAGAATATGTCAAGTTGCAGACAAAATGCCATGTGGTATTTATTATTCAGGTATTTTAAATCCTACCGAGTTCAGTTTTACCATTCATCTTTCTAGGGGCTGCAATGTAGCTTGTTGGTGAAGGGAAGGACATTCCACCCTGGGTGACACTTTTATGTGGATGGCACTTTCAGATCTGCTGTATAGGCCTATATAGGGGTAGGGGTTACTCTTTTACTTGTTTCAGTCATTTGACTGTGATCATGCTGGAGCACCGCCTTTTAGTCAAGCAAATCGACCCCAGGACTTATTCTTTGTAAACCTAGTACTTATTCTATCAGTCTCTTTTGCTGAACCGCCAGGTTACAGGGACATACGAGGGGCGTTCAATAAGTAATGCCTCTGACCCACTTGCAGTTGTTTGATCTAGCTGAAATTTTGCATGTGCAATTATTCATATCTCCATAGATGAAGTGGTAAATTACAGCTCTGAATTAATTGTGGTTTCTGATTTACAGGTGTTTGAACTGAGTCAAGTGTGAAATAGAGCCTGTTGAGTGTCGGGCAGTGATCCGGTTTTTATATTTGAAAGGACGCACACCACGGGAGACTTTTGATGAAATGAAAGTAGCTTATGGTGATGATGCCCCATCATATGACCTTGTAAAACGCTGGCATTGTGAATTCAAACATGGTCGGAACTCTGTGGAAACAGCTCCCAGATCTGGTCGCCCCCTACTGCTATTGATGAGGCATCTGTCCATCAAGTTGAGGCTGCCATTTTGGAAGATCGACGCATAACTATTCGCCAAATAGCCCATGAGGTCAAGATTAGTACCGGGTCTGTGGAAACCAATCATTCATGACCATTTGCGTATGCAAAAGGTGTCTGCCATATGGATTCCCAGGTTGCTCACACCTTTCCGGAAGCAAGAACGCGTCGAGTGCTCGAGGACGAATTTGGAGATGTGCCAAGAAGATGAGTCAAAATTTTTCAAAAGACTGATTACACAGGATGAAACCTGGGTCCATCACTATGATCCAGAGACAAAAGCCCAGTCAATGCAGTGGAAGCACCGTGACTCACCTCCTCCAAAGAAGGCAAGGGTGCAGCCCTCAGCTAGCAAGGTCATGCTCACAGTCTTCTGGGACCAGGATGGAGTAGTGATGACAGATTTCCTGGCAAAGGGTACCACAATTACAGGAGCCTATTATGCTTCACTTTTGATGAAATTAAGAGAAGCTATCAAAATCAAGAGGCGGGGCAAGATCAGCAAAGGCATCCTCCTCCTGCAGGACAACGCTCCGGTCCACAAATCGATGGTCGCCAGATCAGAAGCACAGGCGTGCGGCTATGAACTCCTCCCCCATGCCCCTACTCTCTTGACCTTGCACCCTCGGATTTTCACCTCTTCCCAGCCATGAAGTTGTTTTTGAAAGGAAAGCGTTTCCCAGATGATGCAGCCTTGATTTCTGAAGTCACGTCGTGGTTGGAGGACCAAGCTAGGGTCTTCTACAAAAACGGTCCCCAGAGTTGCATCAAACAATGGGAGAAATGCGTAACTCTGGGTGGTTTCTAGGTAGAAAAAGACTAATAACTGTGCCAAGTTTCGTTGCTCTACTGCTATGGGAAGTGGGTCAGGGGCATTACTTATTGAACGCCCCTCGTAAACACACCAGCATCGGTTGTCAAGCGATGTTGGGGGGAACAAACACAGACACACAAACATATATATACACACACAGATATACGACGGGCTTCTTTCAGTTTCCATCTGCCAGATCCACTCACAAGGCTTTGGTCGGTCCGAGGCTATAGTAGAAGACACTTGCCCAAGGTACCACGCAGTGGGACTGAACCTGGAACCCGGAATTATATTTTTACATAACTATAAAAATATTATAGGAGGGTCTATCTGAGTAAAATAGGAATGAAAGGGGTCCATAGGGGGAAAATGGTTGAGAAACACTAATGTAGAGCAAGCAGAGGCAACCTTTCTTACTAAGTGGGTTGCATAGGCCACACTCAAGGTAGATTTTCGTTAGACTTCAGGAAGTCCTATGGGTAATAGTTACCCACGACTGATATCAATGGTACTTTTGATTTCCAAAATTGCAAAGATTTTTTTGTTAGATTTTTTTTTATTTTCCCAGAGTTTAAGCACTCCATATAGAAACTTTTCAAAATGCAAAATACATTTGCTTCCATTTGCATATACAGAAGTATCTTATGCACTTTTTAAAACAAGGAAATAAAGTCCCAAGGATCAGGGTTTAGGAGTTTAAGGGATGAGGATTTAGGATTAAAGTTTAAAGTTAGGGTTAGGGTTGCGATTAGATAAAAATTTAATTTTTTCCTTTTAATTACTTTTTTTTAAAGAAATTTTCTATTTCTAAGGAGGATTTGACTGCTATTTCAGCATTGAATGTCTTAAATACTGGATGCCACGACGTCTGTTTTTCAAAATATATATCTTTTTCGAAACCGTTGTTCCAGCCGTGACAATTCCTTATATATATATATTTTGGGGGGTGGGGGCATAGTTTAATTCGATTCTCAACACCTCATCATCAGGACTTTGTTTTCTAGTAACTTTTTCAACAATGCCTATTTTTGCACGCGTAAAGAAACCGACTGACTTATTTTCCATTTTTAAATTTCCTCTTTCGTAACTTAAACTTCGGCGTATCCGATTTTTCATCCTAACATTTTCAGGAATATTTTAAATTGCATCGGACATCGAATATATTTGTCAGAAAATGGGCATTACAATACATAATTTACATCGAAAGATCGCTAGTCGTTGAATGTTTTTTTATTTTTTTTTATGTTAATTTCACTTTCTCCCTTAGCAAAATGGTAACTGAAACACACATCTATCTAATACTCACACACACATTTTGTGAGGACTTTCTGTTAATTCTAATGTTATGATAAATAACTGACACTTGTTAGCTTTATGTATCCCATTAAAAACGTGATAATCTTTTCACCATGAATTATTTCCTTTTGCTTTCGTTCATTCATTATTCTGGACGTATGTGTTAGAAATATAAATCTATATCTCTATGCATGTCAGTCTTACAGAATTAAGAACCGATGTATATAAAATAAAATACGAGAGGAAATATTACAGCCACATAAGGCAAAATATATTTCTTAATTATCGAACCAATGCGGGATCTTTTACCTACGTCGCTGCTCGAGCAGTTTAGAAATAGCAGCCTAAGAACAACACCTACCATCATCTTCGTAAAAGGGAAGGACGCATTACATTATGCATTCCTAAATGTCGCTCAAATGACATGGTCACAGATGGAGTACCTTCAATCAGTGCGTGTTACAGCATGAGCACACTGAACAGTTGTTGTTCGGGGACCTCACAAGTCTAGGGTCCCTGTTCTGATCTATGTACACTAGTTTGCTGTCAATAAATAACATAGGACCCAGTGTATTGACTTACCTGACGGTCTATAAAGCTGCTAAAACAGTCACAGCTCTGCTCACTACAATTATAGTTTCAATTTACAATGGAAGTCCCTAATGAGTGCCCTTGTATTATTATTATTATTATTATTATTATTATTATTATTATTATTATATTTACAGTTTTACATTTAATGACCTATTATACATCGTGTACCTGAAATAAATTACTTTGAAACACACTCACACACACATTACGTCAATTTTCCCTTAGTCATTGACAAAACGATGAATCTTTGACAACAGAAAAATTTAAACTGAAAATCTCCCCTAACAAAACCATTTTTTAATATCCAGAAATGTTTTTATAACACACACACACACATTAATAATAGGCAGAAGTTACAGAGTGACATTGGCCAAATTTGTGTTTGGTAAGTGCCAATACAAGAAACTCTGCATTTGACTTACTCTCTAACTTCTGCCGATCACACACACACATACATATAATGCAGCAACAATTTGGGTTTGTTTCTTTTAAATGTGGCATCAACTTTTCCTAATATGAATTAGTTATTTTCACTTCCGCTCCTTCGTTCATCAGTCGATGATGTGTAAAAAATCTCATCACGCAATCGAACCAATGAAAGAGCCTCTACCTGGTCACTCGACACGCTAAAAATAGCAGCCAGACTATCACCCCCTACCTAAATCATACCCCCATTGTACGTAATGTCCTAGATTATCCCTAAAAAGACGGTTTGCTGAAGGCCGGAATGTCTTTGATAATAGGTTTGCTGCATTAGGGTTGATTTGATGCTAAATAACAACAAAATTATTACTGAGACAGACCAAAGACGGAGCCTGTATGTGGTTGCATGACCTGCTAGAAAAAGTAGCCAAACTTTTTTATATACAGGATAGAAAAACCTCTATTCTGTGATTAACACGTAGAGTCCATTATGTCTGGGAAGAAAGACGGAATGGTCACAGTTGGGACGTCTTTGATCATGTCTGTTCAGTCATCCAACTCGGGACTAAACAACAGGTGACGAAGGGAACGAGACGAGGCAACAAGAGAGCCTTTACCTGGTCACTCGAGTTGCTAGAAAGAGCAACCAAATCCTCGTGACAAAAAGAAAAGAAATGAAATTTCCGTCTTCAAGAAAAAAAAATAAAACAAGTTTATATTGTTTTATAATGTTCGCTTAGGAATTCATTACTTCTAGAAAAGAATAAGACAAAATGGTCATGGCTGGAACGCCTTTTCTCACAGATTCATTACAATCAGAGCTATCCTGTGGTTAAAACAATATTCTTCACTGAATGATGAAGCAGTTAGAGTTTAAAAAAAGTTGAAAGAATAAAAGATAGCAAGTATCCTATTCCAAATATTGGGATTCCCTTGACTAGCGTAATTTATTCAAATTTTCGTATGAAATAAATAGAAAATGTTATGGGAACTCGGTACATATTATTGCTAATATCAAGTGTTGCACGAGAGTAGTTTCACATGTTAAGTGGGCTGATATACTTAATAGGTAGAAATTTGACAAAGGATAACATTTACTACAAAACTGAACATTAAAAAATTGCTTGGGAATAAAAGTCCATTCTAGCACATTTTAACCCATTTCTTACAGTGAGTCTCAGGTCGAATAGGACTATAATAATAAAAGCCGTCCCAGACTTGACCAGTTCTTCCTCCCAGACAATGTATGATTAAATTATCAAATGTGTCATTCCTCTTAAAGACGGTATGACATATACCCTACCGTCTTTAAGAGGAATGACACATTTGATAAAATTCTTGCTATACCGTATCAGGCTTTTGTCACCAAAACTTAAAATTTGCTCACCTGCCTTCAAGGTGAACATCAGTATGGTCGCTCGATCTGCTAGAAATAGCAGCCTAATCTTCCTCATATACTATATACTAATCTTCCTCATATACTATATGAGGAAGATTAGGCTGCTATTTCTAGCAGATCGAGCGACCATACTGATGTTCACCTTGAAGGCAGGTGAGCAAATTTTAAGTTTTGGTGACAAAAGCCTGATACGGTATAGCAAGAATTTTACCTATTGAAATGATTTACATATATGTTTATTGTATGAGTCATATTTTGCTGTTCAATTCCTGTGCATTGTTTGGAATTTGCCTTCCAAATAACGAAGGAAATATTTTGTGTAGCCTAATAATCGAAAAAAATGTTTTATTATAACTAAATTATAAATTATTAAGAATGAATTTATCCAAAATATTAACTTTTCTATAAATAAACACTCTTCTAAGCACAGTCCGCCTTTAGGTTTTTGTAACCAAAATTTAAGGTTTAATGGCAGGTGTGTCAACAGTCGGTAACTTAGAACTCTAATAGTTTAAATTCCTGACATCCTCAAATGTGTGTGTGTATACTGACAGACTACAGACGACCTGCTCTGGAACCATTTTATCCCAGCAGGTGTGCTTGACTTGGAAGTATATTTACAGCTACTGCCATTCTGAAAACTTGTGTGTATGTATATATGCACACCTATGTATGTATGTATGTACTCGTAAACATTAGAGAAGGGAATGCTATCTGGAGGAGGGAAGTCTAATTTGGTTTCTTCTGTTTTAATCTAATATTGTCGCCAGAAATGAAATAAGAAGAAGCAACAGAAAAGAATGTAAATGAATAATAATCAAGTGAATTGCCAAAGAACGTATATACCTCCTCCTTCTTCACCTCGCCCTCTCAACAGGAGAAAGATAGTGAGCGCTTTAGTCGCGAAGATCGAGGTCAATGGTTCGAAAAGACAACCTACAAGTGGTTCTTTTATTACATGATATAAAAAAAATATGGTAATAGGACAAACCTAAGCAACTAACTATTCAACGAACAAAGAAAAGAACCAAAGCAAGGAAAATCGCTAAAGATAACAATAAATAAAATGTAAAACACGTGAACTGAACTGAACAAAACCTAGTATATGAAGATTTATATCAATTTTTTTTCTTTCAAGCAATAACGAGGTATAATTATATATATATATATTATATATATATATATATATATATATATATATATATATATATATATATATATATTCCCTTGGTAAGGAATTTTACCTCCATATATTTAACGTTATACCAGTATATCGGTAATTTAAATATTTGCACTGTATTTTCGCCTGTCTTTAAAAAAAAAACTACATATTAGATTCTTTTGTCAATGTCTCTTGCTCATAGTTCCGCGCGCGGATACTTGTCTATTTCTATATCTCTAATGGAAGTTGGAGAAATATATTTTTTTCTGGGATAAATGAGGGAGTGAAATTGCCATATTAAAGAAAGTTGTACAATTTCAACTAGGGCTGTAATAAGGTGTGTGTATACAGCCACACACACTTCCACGTATACTACGGATTTCCTCAGTTTTCAACAAGCAAATCCCTGCACAAAGTATTCGTCGATCCTGAGTTACAGTAGAAGACACTTAATGAAGGTTCCATGCGCATTGGGATTGAGACAGCTGTCTTTATATGCCCCAGCATGATCACAGCCTTAGGGCTGAAATACATTAAAAAAAAATAATGAATGCATACACACACGATTCTCTCCAATAGCTATCGCCACTAAAACCGTTTCCTCCAGGATATAAGTTGTGGAAGGTGTTGGAAATGTCGATTAACCTAGAAAATTTATTGTTCTAAACAAAACAAATTATATAAGGAAATCCGAAGGTTTCCTAATAAAATAGTCACACATTCAAGTTTCCAATGCATGTTAAAAATATATTCCATTGACAACGAACACACAGTATATGTCTAGAATAGCATCGGCAAAAGAGAAAGCCTTTTTCAAAATTGTAAGCTATCGGGGTGAAGTAAAAGTGTTACGTTATTTTCGTAAACTGAGGACTTGAGTTTTATAGAGGAATATGAGATACTAAGAAAGAATAGGATAAAACTTTTAGTTCAATAACGAGTTACTATTTGTTCTCACACACGAGAACGCGTGTTTATGTTAAAAGCATTTAGTTCCAGTGGCATAGATAGAGTGTACGCCATCCGGGGCAGGCCTTAAGTTTGTTCAACTCTTCCCTTCCCCGAGGCTGGGGTAGCCCAAGCTTATACAGGTTTATACAGCGGATTCGAAAGTGCTGCCACGTAGGGCGATCCAGATCAGTTGTCCAATAAGAGAAACAGGAATGCTTTAGGGCATGCCTGGAGCAGAATGCAAGGCCGAACCCTTCATAAGAGAATATTCATAGTTGCCGGCAAAGACGACATAAATTCATGTTTTTCATTCGCTTTATGCTCTGTTCCACATTCAATAAGTATATTGTCGTAAGAAGTAACGATAAAGTGATTCGTATACCAAAGACTTTATTCAACGAATAGTGCTTTCAGCTCAAAATCCGGTTTTAAAGCAAAGAGCATTTGTCAATCACGTGATACAATTAATAATTACAAGAACGTAAAATCGTAACATTCATCCTGCCTTAAGAAAAAATACTAAATGGTGAGATTGTAAAAATAACAAAAGCAAACGACAATTGTATTAATACATCTGGGTTAGATTTTATGTTTATACAATTTATAATGTAACAATAATAGTAATTCTTTCTCCTATAGGCACAAGACCTGAAAACTTTGAGCCGAGGGGGCTAGTGGATTACATGTTCTACTTTATCTTATCGACCTCGGAAGAATGAAAGGCAAAGTTGTGCTCGGCGGTATTTGAACTAAACGTATAAGCCCGAAGAGATGCTGCTAAATATTTTGCTTGTCGCGCTAATGATTCGACCAGTTCGCCAAAATCACAAATTAATTATTAAATATTTCAGGTGATTTGAAAGTTTTCTTTGACCGATGAAATTCATCAATGGGAGTAACTAACAAAACAAGGCTTAGCAAAGGACAAAAAATGAGATTGTCGTATTGGAAGGCAGGAGAGTATTTGTGAATCACTTCATACCAGATCAAGTTTCTTTGCTCTAGAAGTGCTAATGTTAAGGATGTTGAGAGCTTTAGCTGTTGACTGTTCATGTTGAAGTGGAGTGCAATGATATTTTCACTCGCCTTAAAATTATTCATGGTTGTGTGTGCACGACACTTGTTACTTGTATATTTCTAATAAAAATTTGACCAATATTTTTTTCTGTGCAGTGATTGCGTTTTTATGCCGTTGAAGGAGACAAAGAGACATGAGTCTATAGGAGGATGCTTTCGAGGTTTCAGTTTATGGAGTTAAAGCAGAGATAGGTATCCAGGTTGCATATGGATGATGCTCAGTTGCGGAAGACAGTTCCGTCACGTGACTTTTAGAGCCATCCCCCGCTGCAACATTTTGTTTCGCGGCCCCATCCCTTCAATCAAAATTCATAATCTACACACCTTTTATTCATAGCTATATTTTACTTTATTCTATCTGAATGAAGTTTAATATTTCTCGTTATAGTAAGGAACATCTTTAAAAAAACAAGTTTAATTTATCTAGATCTATAACAAATTTCATTGGGTAAAACTTCCAGATATGAATAAAAGAGCACTTTTATAATCCAGTCAACTTACAAAGACAAACACGACGCACTTTTCGCTTCGCGAAATCATAGATCAGTTCAGAAAAACCAAGCTGAGATACATCGTGTTCAATAGATATCATAGACAATCCACAAAGATTGGTGTACATTCGTGGTACAACAATGTAATATTTTTACAAGGACTTTTGCTGGTACAATGTATTAACACTTTATTTCTTGAAATTTTCACTTAACATAGTTTAATTCTTGTTCAACATCTTAACCAAAGTAAATAGATGACTTATCTACGTACGAGGGTGAGTCAAAAGGTAATGCCATTTTGTTTAGGACAGGTACAATTACCAACACAGGAACATATATCATACATCAAAATGAAGCTCGTTCTCTGTGGATCACATCCCTACTTCTCAACATAGTCACCGTTTCTCTCAGTAGCAATGTTCCACCTTCGAATGAGAGCTTTTATCCCTGCCCCGTAAAATTCTGTTGACTGTTCTTTGAGCTATTCCTTCACTACAGTTTTCACTTCCTTGTCCCTGGAATAATTTAGCGCCTTCAGACTATCACCTCTTCGGCTCCATGAAAGAGTGTTTGAGAGGCAAACATTATTCCAGTGACGAGGGAGTGAAAACTGTAGTGAAGAAATGGCTCAAAGAACAGTCAACAGATTTTTACGGGGCAGGGATACATGCTCTCATTCGATGGTGGAACATTGCTATTGAGAGAAACGGTGACTATGTTGAAAAGTAGGGATGTGATCCACAGAGGACTAGCTTCATTTTGATGTATGATACATGTTCCTGTGTTGGTAATTATACCTGTCCTAAAGAAAATGGTATTACTTTTTGAGTCACCCTCGTACTTTGATCTTAACATGGGGCCCTTTAACCGCGGGGGCTAGGCCAATGTCTGGTGTGTCAATCTCGACAGTAGACGCGATAGAGTTGGCTATAGCAAAGATGCAAGCATATGTACATCGATTTTAATATTTTTGAAAGCCATAACAACTTCTTGGGGAATGGAAAACGTGGTACATTTCATTAACGGTCTTACCTAGTCAGTAAAATGTACAACCCATATACTCTAAGAAACTATCAACTGCATGATTTGTTTTTTCAAGTTCCGTTTTAGTAATAGAAACTCTGAAGCATTAAAGAGAAAGTAACCTATCGGATCAGGTTTATGTTGAGGTGTTTAATGCAATAATCAAGGGTAATTGTTTTTCACTAGCTTCATTTTGATGTATGATACATGTTCCTGTGTTGGTAATTATACCTGTCCTAAAGAAAATGGTATTACTTTTTGAGTCACCCTCGTACTTTGATCTTAACATGGGGCCCTTTAACCGCGGGGGCTAGGCCAATGTCTGGTGTGTCAATCTCGACAGTAGACGCGATAGAGTTGGCTATAGCAAAGATGCAAGCATATGTACATCGATTTTAATATTTTTGAAAGCCATAACAACTTCTTGGGGAATGGAAAACGTGGTACATTTCATTAACGGTCTTACCTAGTCAGTAAAATGTACAACCCATATACTCTAAGAAACTATCAACTGCATGATTTGTTTTTTCAAGTTCCGTTTTAGTAATAGAAACTCTGAAGCATTAAAGAGAAAGTAACCTATCGGATCAGGTTTATGTTGAGGTGTTTAATGCAATAATCAAGGGTAATTGTTTTTCACACACAGCGCCTTTTTCACTGAAACTAGCTATATTGAAATCTTTGACACATGATAGAAATTTTCTGATAAATACTGCATGCAATGATGTCTAACGGCGAATAGATGGATTCATGTTTATTCTGCGAGATATGGTTCATCGCCCGTTGTAAACATATCACTGCGTTCGTAAAGCCATATAAAAGTCCAGATATACTGATACAATTGCCGCAAGGCTTGAAAAACAGTATGAGGACGCTCTTCAATCACCAGTAGTCATTGATCATATCGACTTTGCTAAAATACAACTATTCTGATATAGTATAATATCAATTCATCAATGACAGACGCTGGAGAAACATCACGAAAGCATGAGTAATAATGTTTGAGAAATCAATGCAGAGGTATCATGTATGGTTTTAGTTTGTTTTGTTTTTTTGTTACAACTTGGCTCTCCACTGTGAATTACTAAGTTCTATGAGACTTCTTTTATTGAGAAGTCCACTTGCTGCCTTAAGAATTTGGAATCGCCCACATAATACCATCGAGAAGGTGTAGTCGTGAGTTTTACGTTTGGGGGTTGAATAAAAATAAAATGGTGTAACAGTCAAAATTAAGCAAGCAAAATTTCGCAAGACTAAAGGAACTTCAAGGCCATTAAACTTAAATGCTCCCCCACGAATGTAGGGATAAAAGAGATGAATGCTGAAATCCGTCCAGTAAAACTCTGAACAGAGACTGTGTGACAAACAATGTCTGCTATTGTACAACTTTTCATCATATTGAAAGCCAACTTCGTATATTTTCGTAATAGAAGAAAAACTAATGATGAGCTGACGCTACTATAATGTTGCTTTTTTTACCTTTTACTTGTTTCAGTCATTGGACTGCGGTCATGCTGAAGCCCTTCAAAGAGTTTGGTAGAGCAAATCGGCCACTGTACCTATTGCAAGTCTGGTACTTATTATATAGGCCTCTTTTGCCGGGCAGTTCAGTTACGGGGATGTTAACAAACCAGCATCGGCTCTCGTTCGATGGTGCTGGAGAAACGCACATACCCTCGCGCGCGCATGCACACACACACGACAGACTTCCACTTAGTTGCCGTTTACCAAAGTCAAGTCATTCACAAGGTATTTATTGGTCTGGAACTATAGCAGAAGACACTTGTCCAAGGTACCATACATTGGGATTGAACCCAAAACTAACTGTTTGCAAAGCGAGCTTCTAAACTACGTAAGCATGCCGGCGCCTCTGTATTGTTTTATGATTAGCTGGCCTGATTAGCAATATCAGCTTCGATAAAGTCACCGGTGTTTCTACAGTCAAGTGAAGCTTAACTGATTGATTGCAAAGTACAACATTAACGAACGCATGAGATAAAGGATTTTCAATTAAAGCTGACAACTTGGATTGTAACAGTATCTAACGGGTTCCTGAAGATATTCGCACACCTGTGAAAATGGTGAGCGTACACTCTAGTGAAATTCCTCCCTTCTTTATTATATATATATACATTCGAACGTAGCAGTTAACAGCTAACCTTTGGGCGCTATTTCGACACCGTAGTGTCCACCACTCTGATTGGTTGATATTGGCACAATTTGTCTCTTACTCTATCGCGCCAGTATGCAACCTAATCAATCGAGGTTCCTAAATAAGATCACGTGAGACAGTCTGTTCCCAATCCGATTTGAGTCTACTGTTACTTATAAAAACTCATCTTCTCCTTGTCTCGAAGTCTTTGGTTCCAGACCTTCTAAGGCCTAACCACCGACCACACGACACATCCAGTTCCAGCGACGACGCCAGACCACACCTGTTCAACAGCATTACAGCGACCTCCATCTTCGTCGCCAACCTCGTCAACAAAATCTCTACGTACTCAGCACCAGCAACACTGCACAGGTTCTAACATAGCACTGTTCGTGAACTACTACACCATGGTTAACAGCAAACATACAACCCACACAGATGCATGTAAATATATCAACAAATCTTTCATAAGCCTTCTACGCGGTTGTCTTTCTTTTCCAACTGGCACAATATATATATTATTTCAGCCTTCTGATATGAGTCGATATTAGATGGTCACACTACACGCACAACGGACCACTATCTATAATTGGTGACCACGACCATCTATAATGGTCTTTTTTCTTTTTTTTTTTCTTCATATCAGACTGGTGATATGCAGCAACTTTTGCTGAACACTTTTTGAATAGTATCTATACTCCCCCAACAGTAACAATAACAATTATGGGAAGCAGCCGCTGAAATACATTCTTACTTGGGGCCCTCTTTTGCAACAGTAGAGGCATTTCCAAGGATATCCTGATAAACTTGTTGGAGAAGTTCATATATACATTTGAGATTGGTTTTCAACTTGGATTGTAACAGTATCTAACGGGTTCCTGAAGATATTCCCATACCTGTGAAAATGGCCTAATAAACGCTGGCATTCTCTAGAATTAAGTGCAATGTTTTTGCTTGCAATTGTGCTATTTTAAAGACCAACGTTTTATTTTCGACTAGTCTCCAAGTCTGATACTGATCGATATTATTTCAGTAACGAATGCATCCATTACCTAATTTATTTTTTTGTATATAATTCACTGTTTTGAAGTTGTATTCACCAGTGACATGGTGGTTGTTGTATAGGGTGTGCTGTCACATCCAATACCACCAAATTTCAAACAGGGGTATAACAAAAATTGTGTGGTAAGTAGCTTGCTTACCAACCACATAGTTCCGGGTTCAGTCCCATTGCGTGGCTCCTTGGGCAAGTGTCTTCTACTATAGCCTCGGGCCGACCAAAGCTTTGTGAGTGGATTTGGTAGACGGAATCTGAAAGAAGCCTGTCGTATGTGTGTGTGCGTGTGTGTGTTTGTGTCTGTCCCCCCACCATCGCTTCACAACCGATGTTGGTGTATTTACGTCCCCGTAACTTAGCGGTTCGGCGAAAGAAACCGATAGATTAAGTACTAGGCTTACAAAGAATAAGTCCTGGGGTCGATTTGTTCGACTAAAGGCGGTGCTCCAGCATGGCCGCTGTCAAATGACTGAAACAAGTAAAACGAAAAAAAAAAAAGAAGAAAATTAATTAATAAGGTTAATATTTATAAGGAATTTCCCATTTCTGATGGGTGTGCAGCGCACACCTCGCACACTCGGAATATACACGCTTGGTATTCATTAACCAAGAATTTTAAAGATTAAAGAAGCTGTTCCGGGGGATCCAGTTGGCTGTTGTTTGTGAGTTACAGGCTGATGTAACCAATCTCACTCATTAGTTTCATGTAAATATCCTTAGGGGGATTTTATCTGCGATAAATTCGAATATCTCGTGTGATACGAAGTTTACTAGGGCGTGTGTCTCTCGAAGCCAGGAATACTAGTAAGAAACTTTGCAGAGGTGCCTAACTAGTGTTTGAACTGCGAAGAGACCGACACTAATTGAGAAGGAATTACACTAATTATTTGAGGACATATAACGCAGACCAACTTCATTCATTGAACAAGCTGACATTGTTAGTAACAATAAGAAATCTGAATACCAAAAGACTTTATTCAACGAATAATGATACAGCTCAAAATCCTGCTGAACTACAGATCACTCGCCCGTCACATAACAGATGTTTCAAGCAGAATCGCTGGCGGCGAGCTAGCAAAATCGTTAGCACGTCGGTCGAAATGCTTAGCGGTATTTCGACCGTCTTTACGTTCTGTGTTCAAATTCAACTGGGGTCGACTTTGCCTCTCATTGCTAGAATAAGTATCAGTCGAGCACAGGGGTCGATGTAATCGACTAGTCCCCTGCCCCCGAAATTTCAGGCCTTGTGCCTTTAGTAGAAAGGATTATGCAATAATTTTAAAATGACCCGATGCCTTTTACACAGTAGACTTCAGTTTTCCCAACACTATCTTACATAAATTTACACACTTCGTACCTTTGTAAGAAACTAGTTAGTTACAGCATTGGGTTAATTAACCATTATGCAAAATAAGCACGTGCCTAGGGCATCAAAGGAATGACGGGCACCTCAGAAATGGTGTACAGTTCACGGCACAAAAGAAATCACTTTAAACTTGCTAGAGAAGTATTCGAAGTTGTTTGTATGATCGGAAATATAAATTCGAAGTGTTCATGGTTTCATAGTGAGGATCTGATCAAAGACATTGCAATTAAAAAAAGTAGGAGAATTTTTTTTAAATATAAATAAAGTGGAAGTGCAAAGTGATAAATATTTTCCATTTTACTAAGGCGTCAAGCTGGCAGAATCGTTAGCTATCCAGGAGAAATGCATATCGACATTTTGTCCGTCTTCATGTTCTGAGTTCAAATTCCACCGAGGACTACTAAGTCTTTCCTTCAGGGTCGATAAATTAATTACCGGCGAAACAGAGGGATCGATGTTATCAAATAGACTCCTCCCCATAAATTCCAGGCATTGTGCCTATGCTAGAAGGGATTAATTTCCATCTTACTGTTAGCTTTGTTTAAGTTTTGAAACGTAACAAATTATTTTATAGTTTATTATATTTTAAATTACATATATATGAGGGCACCAAAATGTTTTAAGTGCTTAGGGGCTTCTATGGCAATTAACCCAGCCTTGATTAGTTAACATAGCCACAAGACCAGAAAGGAGTATTTGGGCAGGGAAGACAATTTATAACATTAAAACCTTGTGTATGAAGATGAATAGATAAGTAGATAGTTCAATTTATGCATAGTTATTTATTTGCACACGATATATTACATAATATGATGTGAAATTTATATGGATGCAAGCTCTGTTTTGTCTTCTCATAAATAAAGGAGGAGTGTAAAATATTTAAGTAGTCCTTTTATTATCAATATTTTTTTATGGTAGTGTCTGGTGCTTGTCACGTTGAGAACTGCTTAGTCCGTTGGGAAACATTGCGTTAGAGTACAGGGTAAAATATGTTATGATTTTTTCGACAGAGCTCTTTGCGTTTTGTCCTCAAATTCTATCACGGTCAACATTTACTTTCCATCCTTCCAGTGTCGATAAAAATAAAATACATACCTATTAAGTACTCGGGTCACTTTAATCGGTTAAGCTTGAGTCTATGTTAGAGATTATTGTTATAATTACTATCACTGCTTCTTTTTTCCTCAGAATGGTACATATAACTTGGTCGCCTTGAGTACCAAGCAGCCTCCTCTTAGCCTTTTCCATTCTTTTTGGTCAATCTTAGCCATGGGGTGCTCTTCGCAATATTTTAGCTGTTCCAATAAACCAACTCTTTGCATCAGTTACATTTCACAACTAACGTCGTCTTACATGGGCATACCGCATTTGCCAAGAGGCCCAATTCTAATCCATGTGTTACTGTCGATAAATACTATAGGGTCCAGGGCATTGATTTACCCGGGGACTTATAATGCTGCTAAGACTGTCCTATTCACAATCTCCTTCGATCTCTTCGTACGATTACAAGTATGATAGTTGCCCTCTTCATTTTCTACATTCTAATGATTTCATACTTTAACTCGTTGAAATTATTATTGTAAAATATATCAAGAATACTGAGAATTCGCGACAGTTTAACAGATACAAAAAGGTCAAGATAAAAAGTAGGTGACGCTTAAGAAAAAAAAAATGGCTTGTAGCTAGACAAGGTGACAACGGTGGTTGAGGCGAGGTTCACTCTATAGAATTTAGTTGCGAAATTAAATACATAGAAAGATTAATAGAATTAATAGGCCGTGAAGAGTAGTAGCACAAGTGACATTTCTAAACAGCTGGATATAGAGAGAACGCAGACACATCTGTGTGTTTGTTAACTTCAATGAACAAATGAAACGATGGCAGTAGAAGCTTTTGTACACCCTGCATAGTATACACATGTAGTCATATATATGACAGGCAAATGAATATATATATATATATATATAAATCTATAACATCATTGTACTACAATCTACGTATATAATGCTTCTAACAAACGTTTTTTTTCTTTTTCTTTTGGTCGGGAGCCTTTTTTAAACAGTGGAACGAAATATATAAACTATTCTACACAGGTTTGTAAGACAATTGACTGATGAATAAAATGAAGTGTGATGTGCGTGCGTGAGTGTTGAAAATCTATAAGCTCAGTCGGTCGAGCAACCGTGTACTTCTTTTACTGGGATGCATATTTCTCTGATGTGAAAATAAATATGTAATACGGCGTATTAAGATTTGATAAAGTTTTATCAATGCAATCACACTACAGCAGAACAAAATGATTACAAGACACTAGAAAAATATTTAAGGATATATTTGGTAATTTGATAAAACAGCTCTCATCTAGTAAAAACCAAATGTGTTATAATAAAAAATCATGCACATACAATCTTACAAGTGCTGGTAACATAGAAAAATACACACATGCAATAAAGTAGTTGTTATTAGAAAGGGCATCAAGCTGTATAAACCATACTAACGCAGGGATTGGAGCCAGGACCAGATTAACACCCAAAGAGGGCCTACACATTTAAAAGATTTTGGTGTCTACTCCCCCCCCCCCCAATTTATATGTAATTAAAAATATAAACAATAATAAACCATAAAATAAATTTTTATTATTTCGAAATAAAACAAAACTAACAGTAAGATGGAAAATAATGTTTTTCCTCTTTATATTTGAAAAGTTTTCTCCAACTTTTTTGAATTGCAAAGCCTTTGATCAGATCCTTAAAATTAAACTTATGTAACATATCTGCTTCTATACCTAGTAGAGATAAAGCATTCAGAATATTATTGGGTTGTCCGGAAAGTTTGTGCCAATGTTTAAAGGAAAGAAAAAGGTCAATAAATACTTGCCATTACATTTTTAATCAACCAAATATGAACCATTTTGTTGCATAATGCTTCTCCATCTTTCCTTTAACTTGAAAATACCCTCTTCCCAGAATTGAGCTGGTTTCATGGCAAAGAATTCATCAAGGTCTCTTTTTACGTCATCCAAGGAATTAAAATTTTTACCATTAAGACTATTCTGCAGAGACCTGATTAAGTGGAAATCCGAAGGAACAATATCTGGTGAATATGGAGGGTGGGGTAACACATCTCAGCCGAGCTGCAGCAATTTTTGTCTGGTTCCCAAAGCATCAAGTGCCAAAAATGAACTTTCTTATCTTCCATTTTAAAGGGTTACAGAATTAACACAGGATATAGGAACATAAACCTTCTTCCAGGAAAAGATAGCTTAAACTGTGCTCTAATGGAGGTGTAGTCAAATCTTATTTTATGGACTCAACCATGTTCTAAAATAAGTCGAAAGGTAAGCTACATGAACTTTCTGGACAACTCAATATTTTAGTAAACTGAAAGTGATTTCTTTTGTGTCGTAAACCATTTACCATTTCTGTGGTGCACCTCTTCCCTTGATGCCCTAAGCACATGCTTGTTTTGGTTAATGATTAATCCAGCACTGATTGAAGCACAATGCAGTCTTCATACCTATCCAACCCTGTTGAACCAACCAACCCATGCCAAACAAAATGCTTAGCAACATTTCTACCAATATTACATTCTGAGTTCAAATACCAGCAAAGTCACCTTTACCATTCGTTTTTAACCTGATGAAAAAGGTGCACATGGCTAAGGTGCTGGTAATATTATAATCTCCTGGTTTAATAAGAGTCATGATAAAGAATATCAAGGAATATGAAGACAGGTTAAAGTTGACTGACACATTTATTTCATCGTTAATAGATGATACAGCAAACTGGTATACACAAATAATTCTGTTAATTAAAATACATTGGTTCCTCATGCTTCTTGAAGATGTATGTAGGAAAGACATGAAACATGGCGACAAGAAATTCTGCTCACAATTCTCTCGTCACTGGTATCATAGCAGAATAAGACTGCTCTCATACTGATGATCTGAACTCCATATTGACACTAGGGAAAATAGCAGGAAAAAGTATCCTTAAATAGCTAAGAGCAGGCTTAAAAAAGGACCACACTTTTCTGGTTGGGCAAGTGGTCTGACTGGATGACTTAAAACATCCAGTCAGCACTAACATATAGGGTCATGTGACTGCTTGGAGATGAGCCAATAGTGATGAGTCTAAAGGTAAGGAGGCAAAATGTGGGTACCTAAAGGTAAAGAGCAAATATGCTTGCTACACATCTTTTCGTGCTTGATAAAGTAAGTACCAGTCAAGTACTGACATCGATGAAATCTACTAACTCTTTCCCACAAAATTTCAGATCTTAAGCCTATAGTAGAAAGAATTATAATTCTTAAGTCAATTGGCTGAAATTACAATCGGTGGATTTCTGTATATATATTTTTATTTTTCTACAAACACACACACAGATAGATAGATAAACAGATGGATAGATAGGCAGATAGATAAATAGACAGACAGGTTTCATACAGACGCCATGAGTGACTTACAAATGGTACATATGAAAATATCCTTAAGAAAAAATAATACATGAATAAATATTATTTTGTTTTGCAACCATGATATACTACCAAATATATCAAAGGTTTCTAAGTCAATATTGTGTCTTACTTTTTGTGTTAGCAGTGTGATATTCTCATTTCATTTTTTTTTTTTTTTTTTCAAGTGATAAACTATAGATTTTATATAGTATTCAAAGCCAGCACTGTAAGCTATAATATTTTATATATGAATATCTTTACATAAACAATGTGATTGAAGATAGAAAAGATGATGAGTTAAATGTGGTACTGATGAAAGAGCAATAACTCTAGAAACATGCATATACACACATTACTAATTTTTTCCTATTTGCAATCACATTGTTTACATAGCTGTATTTGTATGCAAAATGTTGTAACTCAGTGCTAGTTCTGAATTCTATAGAAAATCTAGACTTTATCACTTAAAAAATAGTGATGTTTGTAAATTTTGTAATCAAATTTTGCTATGTATCTGAACGCTTGAGTTCACTGATGCTCAAATATTGTAAGTCTTGTTACTTCTTACGCTTAGACTTACAGGAGGATTTAATCACACACACACACACACTCTCTCTCTCTCCTCTCTCTCTCTCTCTCTCTCTTTCTCTCTTTCTCGTGTGTGTGTGTGTGTGTACTGGTGGTGGTAAACCCCAACCCACTCAAGGAGAGTCAGAGGGGTACCATGATGACATGCGGGGGAGAGGAGGAATCAGAGCTCATCCCACTCCAAGTCTGAATGAAGCTAATTTCTTCCAGAGACAAAAATGGGCATGTGTATGAGTTTGTGTGTGTGTGTGTGTGTGTGTGTGTGTGTATGAGAGAGAGAAAAAGAGAGTGAGTATTGTAAGTCTTGATACTTCTTACCTTAGACTTACATGTGGATTTAATCATATACACACACACACACATTCTCTCCCTCTCTCTATCTCTCTCTCGTGTGTGTGCGTGTATTGGTGGTGGTAAGGTCCTCAACTCAGAGAGAATCAGAGGGACATCATGGTGACATAGTGGGGTCAGAACCCATCCCACACCAGGTATGAATAGAGCTAGTTTCTTTCAGAGACAAAATGTGCACATGTATGCATGTTTGTGTGTGTGTGTGTGTTTGTGTGTATATGAGAGAGAGAGAGAGAGAGAGAGAGTTAGTGAGTGAGTGAGTGAGTGAGTGAGTGAGTAAGAAGAAGAAGAAGAAGAAGAAGAAGAAGAGAAGAAGGAGGAGGAGGAGGAGGAGAAGAAGAAGAAGAAGAAGAAGAAAGAAGAAGAAGAAGAAGAAGAAGAATGCCAGAGATGTTTCTATATGTACCTTTCTTTTCTAATAGCCGTAATGCACATATAGCCACTATATGAAATGTCAAAGAACTATATATACATGACCAGAGAACCATGATTTGGGTGACACCTTTGCTTTACTAAGAATATCTAAGAAGATAAATATTTAATAACTTTTGTAGGGAGATAGCAAAATGCTTGAAAGTGTTTACCATTCATTAGCAGAAACTGTACCATTCCATTAGGATTCTATACAGTAATACTTCATAGTTTAGATAACAATCTTGAATAAGTCTGTTGCTTTCTGTCTTGTTATTGTTTAAATCTGTTTAATCGCTGATTTTCAGACTATGGAGTGGAGGGGAATGGAACTGATGTCAATGCCTGACTAGCAGCATTTGTTTGGCGGATAGATATCAAAAACCGAAAGTTGGCAAACAATGATCTTTTCCATTAGCACAAAGCTTTTGGATTGATAGGAGAATGGTGAATGAAAGTGTGTGCATGTGTGTGTGTGTGTGTGTGTAATATTCATGTTTTCTCTTGTAAGTAGAATGGCTACTAATGGGAATTGAAACCGAGCTGCAGACGAAGCAGACTTCAATGTTAAACTATAAATAAATTATGATTTCCAACTCTGATTATTCTTGTGTGTGTGCATGTGTGCGCGCACACACACACACCTGTTTCATCTCGCATCCTTTTCCATATAAACTGTGTCTCTTCTATTTCATATAAAATTCATGATGTAGATTTGAGTGACGCCTAAAGAAAGTGCTATTGTGAATAGTGTGTATACTGTTGTACAGTAGTATAACATCTATTTGCACACTAGTACTTCATTGCTTTCTTCACTATGTGTGCGTATGTGATGTGTGTGTGTGTGTGTGTGTGTGTTGCTATATGAATTTCCCATTGTGATTATCACTTTCATATCTTTCAAATTCAAAAAGCAATCAATGTTATCAGCCCATCACATTCCACTGTTTGCCATTTATATTGAGGACTTGTCACATAGCAAAAGAGTGAATTTTAGAAATTATAATTTTCAGCTTGTTTCTGAAGAGAAGAGATGGCTCTGGAAGACACTAAGTAGAAAATTGACCAATATGGGATCTTTCCTCAACACTAAGAATTGAAAAGCTTATGTCTGTGATTCAAATTTTACCCGCATTTAAATTTGAACAGCAGTTAGAGTACATTATTTACATTATTTACATTCAACAGATATTTGTCCTCATCTTGTTTGTTGTTAAACTCAACGTTTCGGCTGATATACCCTTCAGCCTTTTTCAGGTGTCTTGGGGAAATTTCAAACCTGGATTCTCATTCTTAAGGTATTTTTCGATGTTATTATTATTATTATTATTATTATTATTATTATTATTGTTCAGGTCACTGCTTGGAATCGAACTCGGAGTCTTCGGGTTAGTAGCCCATGCTCTTAACCACTATGTCATATGCCCACGAAATACCACTAAGCATTTCGCCCAGCATGCTAATGTTTCTACCAGCTTGCTGCCTTTCATAGAAAATATATATGCAATGTATTATAATATAAAGCATTTCCTGAGACTAAAAAATCTTTGCAACATGCAAATGTTACCACATGCTAAACCAATTTAAAGTACTATGTTTTGGAAATTCAGATGTTAGGCATGTTATGAATATCTGTACCTAATTTGTTTTCTCATTCATCATCATCATCATTTTTTAACGTCCGTTCTCCATGCTAGCATGAGTTGGACGGTTCGACCGGGGATCTGGGAAGCCAGAAGGCTGCACCAGGCTCCAGTCTGATCTGACAGTGTTTCTACAGCTGGATGCCCTTCCTAACGCCAACCACTCCGTGAGTGTAGTGGGTGCTTTTTACGTGCCACCGGCATGGAAGCCAGCCAAGGCGGCGCTGGCATCAGCCACATTCGGATGATGCTTTTTACGTGCCACCAGCACGGAAGCCAGTCTAGGCGGCACTGGCATCGGCCACGTTCGGATGGTGCTTTTTATGTGCCACCAGCACAGGGATCACAGCTGCAGTTTCCATTGATTTTTGATGTTGGTTTTGATTCCAAGTTTTGATTTTGTTTTCTTGATGGATATAGACTGGTGGAGGTAGTGGCTGTGGTACAGATGATGAATTTTCGTGGCTGTGTGGTAGGAAGTTTGCTTCCCAACCATATGGTATTTGGTACAGTCTCACTGCATGGCACTTTGGGCAAGTGTCTTACTGTAGCCTTAGGTCAATCAAAGCCTTGATGCCTTGTCAGTGGATTTGGTAGATGGAAGCTGAAAGAAGCCTGTTGTGTATGTGTATCTGTGTGTGTGTGTGTGTGTGTGAGTGTATGTGTGTGTGTGTGTGTGTCTTTGTGTCTCTGTTTGGCAACCAATGTTGGTGTGTTTACGTCCCCATAACTTAGTAGTTCAGCGAAAGTGTCTGATAAAATAGGTACCAGTCTTTAAAAAAATTAAGTACTGGAGTCAATTTGTTCGACTAATATTCTTCAAGGCAGTGCCCCCAACATGGCCACAGTTGACAGAAACAAAAGATAAGAAATATACAAGGATGTAATATTTATCAAGTGTCTTGAGAGCTGTTAACACATGAGAAAACTAAAATCAGAACCTTTACAAATAGAAATCTTAAGAATTCCTACAGTTCATATACATAAAGAAAACAATATCCAAATTTATAACAAGAAAACAAATTAATTGAAGATCTTCATAACATACCTAACATTTTAATTTCCAAATGATAGTATTTCTAATTGGCTCAGAATGCGATAATATTTTCATGTAACAGAGTTTTTGTAACTAGAGGAAATGCTTTGCATCTGAATACTCCATCTGTGTGCTAAGCGAGATGGTTTTCACGGTGAACTTGTGGCACACATGGCCCTCTGATGACCACTAGTTTGCTTACTTTAAAACTGTGCTTTAGTGGTCATCCAAAGTTGTGCCTTTAAATTAGACATTTTATGTTCAGTGAAGTAATGTTTTGTTAGTCTTCAAAACATCCTGTTAGTAGAGTTTGTCATATTGTGATGAGGGACAAAGCTACAAATCATATGAGCCCAGTTCTTAAAATATTATGGCTATGTCTGATTATAAGTTTTAACAGCTGTATTAGCTGGTTAAGTGACTTAAGTAGAACTTCCTTTCATTTTATTATGTTGTTCAAGGGAATGGCATTTAGAATTTGTTGTCTCAACACTTCAGACACTATAGATTTGTTTGAGGTAAGAATTATCTAGTCATGTGATTTGTTGAAACTCCCCATTGATTATAGTTGTCATGGAGACCAAACTGCTGAATATGTGGTTCCTGAACTTCAGAAAATAGAAATTTATTTGTAGAAAGATTTTGTTGCAGTAAAGGCAAGTCACATGACTTATATAGAAGGTGTCTCATTAGGTAGTTTGGCCGAGGAAGATTTGCCAGTTGTATTGGCAGGTTGAGAGTTGTATATTATCTTATTGGCATGGCAATTTAGAAACTGATTAGCAGAGTAAATATGGTAATGAAAATGGTCTTATGAAAACAATACTTAACTTAAATTTATGAATGTTATTACCTAATGGATAAAATTCATGAAAGGATTAAACTAATATGGCAATATTCAGAAAATTGGACCAGTTTTTCAAATGAAACACATGGCTTTTCTTATATATATATATTAAAAAAGAAAAAAAAATCTGTGAGTAATAAAGAAAAGAACAAGGAAGAGATGGTTTTATGAGTATGAAAAAAAAAAAGGCATTGATTTTGTTGAGAAAGGTTTATTTTGGAAGCTAACAGAGAAATCAATTATGTAATTGTGAAGCATAGGAAACCATTTTCAGAAAATAGGAATAATTTATAAAGAAATAATCTTGTTTCCCTGTTATCACCAAACAAGAAAAACCAGTTTATGAAATTAAAATGGCCATCAAGGGAAATTAGCCAAGACCATTGTTAAGCGGTTGTATCTTTAGTTCTAAGACTGTTAGCTGAAAGATGTTTTTAGAGAAATTCACTTGCAGCTTGAGATCATAGAAGTAGGTTTTCAGGAACATCTTTAGAATATTTGAAATCTAAAACTAAGACCTGTTTTGAGAAAGAACTATTAAAATTTCCAAGCTGAATAGATTAACATTTTATATTTGTTTGCTTCCAATCTCACAGACTTCTCTATAATTTTAAAAAGTACATGTCTATTTTGATAGAAAGTGTTTTGATTGAAAGTGTATCTCTCTCTCACAAGGCATACTCATACTTCTTTGTTTAAACACAATTTTCTAACCAGTTTATAGTAAGGTTTTAATAGTTACCAACAACACTGTATATGAGTAAAGATAAAATAAAATGAGATACTCCAAAACTATTCTGAGGCCTTCATCTATTCTTGTGTCTGATTTTAGCAGAATTAAACCTCAATGATGATAGCTTTGGATGTTTCTCTCAAATCATCTTACTGGCATCTATTTAATTTGTTTCATTCTTTGTTAATGTTTCATCAGAATATTGAGATATAAATAATCATTTCAATTCTATAGCTACAGTCTAGAAAAACTTATGTCTAAAATTACTTTAACCTTTTTGTTACCATATTGATATACTCTGCCTTTATTTCAGTTAATTTTGAAATTAATGAAGAATTTACTAAGATAACAAATCATATAGTGTTTAGAGCATAAATTAAAATGAAATTTTGATGAAAGATTTTAATTTAGATTGCTTTAAATCATGAAATTTGCTCCATCAAACCAGGGGAAAGTCTTAGGCAGATTGGACTCAGAAAGCCAAAAGCTCTAAACCTCTTGTTAAGACAATTCTCTGAATATTTTAATAACACAAAGATTTGTTCATTGAAGAATCTACACCAACTACTATTTGAATTTTAGGAAAATAGGATATTATTATCAGAAGACATATTAAATGCACGTTTTTCTTCAAAAATGTCTTTAAAAATTCTCCCTGAGTCCTATATGCAAAGCTGGGCCTCCTATAAACTTTAATACACTAACAACATTTTTTGGTGCTATGTCTGTGCTGGTGCTGTGTCCATGCTTGTCCCATGTAAAAAGCTCCCAGAACACTGTAAATTGGTTAGTGATAGGTAGGGCATCCAGTTGTAGAAACCAAGTCAAATCAGACTGGAACCTACTGCAGCTCTCTGGCTTGCCAACTCTAGTCAAATCATCCAACCCATGCCAGCATGGAAAATGGACGTTAAATGATGATGTTGCACTGCTGAAATTGAAATGCATCTAGTATGCCTGTGCATCTTTTATGCCATCAATTATGGTATTATCATTATATATCCAGAATAACTATAACAATTATAAGAGAAGAAAATAAGCTACTCACCATGTGATTTAGATGTCACATTCATGAAAGCATGCAAAATAACTTGGAAAAGAAAAAAAACCTATGAAACAAAACTGCATGGCTGGGAAACTCAGACTTTTCGGGTGACCCAATGGGTCATGGGAAGTCTAGTTTGTGTATATATATATATATATATATATATATATATATACTGCTGTGTCTGGGGAGAGTCACTCTCTTCTGATGCCCTACAACTCAACACACTCACCAGTAAAACTTCTCCCCACTTCCCCTGTTCCTCCAAAATTCTTGCTGCATCCTGTAACCCTCTCAATAGTTTTGAGAGTCAGAACTATTGAAAAGGTTACAAGACACAACAAAAATTTTTGAAAAATATAAAAGAAATAGAAAAGAAATAAGTGGAAACTCCACCAGTGAGTGTGTTAAACCACAGGGCACCAAAAGAGAATGACTCTCCCCAGACACAACAGTATATCCTTCAACACACAAACTCACATAAAGAATCTTGCAAACCAAATCCCAAAACGAAATATATTGGGTTGTCGTGTCAATTTTTAAAAGAAAGAAAAAGGTAAATAAATATTTGCCATTACATTTTTAATCATTTTAATCAACCAAATATGAACCATTTTGTTGCACAATGCATCTCCATCTTTCCTTTAACTTGAAAATACCCTCTTCCCAGAATTGAGCTGGTTTCATGGCAAAGAATTCATCAAGGTATCTTTTTATGTCATCCAAGGAATTGAAATTTTTACCATTAAGACTATTCTGCAGAGACCTGATTAAGTGGAAATCCAAAGGAGCAATATCTGGTGAATATGGAAGGTGGGGTAACACATCCCAGCCGAGCTGCAGCAATTTTTGTCTGGTTCCCAAAGCATCAAATGCCAAAAATGAACTTTCTTATCTTCCATTTTAAAGGGTTAGAGAATTAACACATGTTATAGGAGCATAAATCTTCTTCCACGAAAAAGATAGCTTAAACTCTGCTCTAAATGGAGGTGTAGTCAAATCCTATTTTATGAACTCAGCCATGTTCTAAAATAAGTCGAAAGGTAAGCTACTATAAATCAGCACAAACTTCCTGGACAACCCAATATATATATATATATATATTTTTTTTTTTTTTGGCGTTAGGAAGGGCATCCTGGCGTTAGGAAGGGCATCCTGGCGTTAGGAAGGGCATCCAGCTGTAGAAACATTGCCAGATTAGACTGGAGCCTGGTGCAGCCTTCTGGCTTCCCAGAACTCCGGTCGAACTGTCCAACCCATGCTAGCATGGAGAACGGACGTTAAACGATGATGATGATGATGATGATATATATATATATATATATATACATTGTTTATGTATATATATACAGTAGTAACAAAGAACGGCAAAGAAGGAAGCAAGGAAAAAAGTTGAAGGCCATTTGAATGTTTTCAAAGAAAAAAACATTTGGTTGTGTTTATGTTGTCATACCAAAGGCAGGAGGACTTGTATTATTTAAGAATTTCATTGCTCAACGTTTAAAATAGTATTTTTTCCTTTCCTGTTGCTCATTGACATTTTCAACTTGGAGTGGTTGTTACCCAATGGGTCATGGCAGGTACATCTAGTATGTATATATTTATGTGTGTGTGTCTTTGTGTCTGTGTTTGACCCACCACCGTCACTTGACAACAGATGTTGGTGTGTTTATATCCTTGCAACTTAACGGTTTGGCAAAAACAGATCGATAGAATAAGTACTATGCTTACAAAGAATAAGTCCCGGGGTTGGTTTCTTCAAATAAAACCCTTCAAAACAATGCTCCAGCATGGCCACAGACAAATGACTGGAACATGTAAAAGGATAAGAGAATAAAAGGATAAAAGAATAAAAGGATAAAAGAGTGTGTGTGGTGATTGAGAAAAAAGTGAAAAAGAGAAAGAGGGAGAGAGAGAGAGAGGTAAAGAGAGTAAAATAATTATGATATTCTTTCTTTCTTTTATTCTTTTACTAGTTTCAGTCAGTTGACTGTGGCCATGCTGGAGCACCACCTTTAGTCAAACAACTCGACCCCAGGACTTATTCTTTGTAAGCCTAGTACTTATTCTATCAGCCTCTTTTGCTGAACTGCTAAATTACAGGAACATAAACACACCAACATCTGTTGTCAAGCGATGATGGTGGGGACAAAGACAGACACAAACATATATATATATATATATATATACGACGGGCTTCTTTCAGTTTCCGTCTACCAAATCCACTCACAAGGCCTTGGTCAGGCCAAGGCTATAGTAGAAGACACTTGCCCAAGGTGCCACGCAGTGGGACTGAACCTGTAAACATGTGGTTGGTAAGCAAGCTACTTACCACACAGCCACGCCTGTGCCTATATTGAGAAATATAGAGGTGGCGAGCTGGCAGAAAGGTTATTGCGCCGGGCGAAATGCTTAGCGGTATTTCGTCTGTCGTTACGTTCTGAGTTCAAATTCCACCGAGGTCGACTTTACCTTTCATCCTTTCGAGGTCGATAAATAAAGTACCAGTTTCGCACTGGGTGTCGATGTAATCGACTTACTCCCTTTGTCTGTCTTTGTTTGTCCCCTCTATGTTTAGCCCCTTGTGGGCAGTAAAGAAAATATATATTGAGAAATATATAACAAATGAAATTAAAATAAATAGGGTGTACACAGAAAAAGACAGAGGGGATGGGTATTAAAAGAAAGAAAGAATGAAAACGAAAAGAAACCATAATTAAAACGGAAAGTGAGAGAGAAATCTAGAGAGCAACATACTGGTTTGCTTGTATGTTTGCATGTGTGTGTGTGTGTGCGTGTGTGTGTGTGTGTGTGTGTGTATGCGTGGGCGTGGTGACAATAATCAGGCAAGCTGGCAGGTGTTAGCAGAGAAAACCCACCAAGCCTAAATGTATGTATGAAGATAGATAACTGTCCCTGAGCTGATGAAGTGCAGCTTTACAGCCAATAACATTGAATATAATTTTGCTCCCCATAACAGACCGATCTAGCCTTGCTACGGAAAGCATTACACACACACACACACATACATACATACATACATACACATATTGAACCCATGAACCATTACTAGCTTTTCAAACACATACACACACACACACACACATACATACACATATTGAACCCATGAACCACTACTAGCTTTTCACAAGAACCCACAACCACCTGCACACACACACACACACACTCACACACACTCACTCACACACACACACTCACTCACACACACACACACACCAGATTATTTCTTTCAAATTCTGTAATTTTCTTCTGCTTTTCCTCCAACTTGGTAAGAGTCTATATGATATAACACCCCTCATGCCTAGGTAAAGAATCACAATCATTGTCATCATCATCAGCAGCAGCAGCACTATCACCACTACCACCACTACCACCACTACCATCATCACCACCATCATTATTATCGTCACCAGCACTATATTTAGCATCATCAGCCGAACCAAAGAAGGATCTTATATATGGTCGCTTAATCTGCTAGAAATAGCAGCCAAATCTTCAAATAATGCCCCCTTTATCTGAGAATAGGACCCACTGGATAATGAAATCTTAGGTTTCTTGCACATGGAATGGTCATAACTGGAATGCTTGCTTTCATCAGTCTTCTTCATCAGGGCTGACCTGGAGTTAAACAACAACAATAAAACAAACTTCACCAAAGACAAACACCATTTATTCTCTCTGACACTACACCAGCACCACCACCATACACACAACCACTATAACCCTAATCATAAACATAAAGGACACAGATCCTGTCATCAACTTTATTTTTCCATAAAAAATCATCATCATCATCATCATCATCACTTAACATCCACTTTCCATGCTAGCATGGGTTGGATGATTTGACTGAGGTCTGGCGAACCAGATGGCTGCACCAGTCTCCAATCTTGATCTTAGTTAGTTAGTTAGTTAGTTAGTTAATTTGGCTCAAAAGCAAATAGCAAGGCCATGTAGGGGGACATGGAGTTAAGTACAGGGTGGTGTTCATGTAAAGAGTTCAGGCCACTTGAGGTCCAGGGAGGCTTTGAACAAAGCGGTCGTCGGCATCTTCACCATCTCGTCTGGCAGCTTGTTCCACGGATCCGCAACCCGGACGGAGAAAGCTCCTCTCCTTCGATTGAGATGAGATCGTTGCAGGTAGAGCTTTTCGGAATTACCCCGCAGCCGACGCTCTGGAGCAGGAGTGAAGAACAGCTCTTTCGAGAGATTACACTTTCCGCTTATGATGTTGTGGGCGAGAATGAGATCACCACGGCGGCGGCGTTTTTCAAGAGAATAAAGGTCGAGCGTCCTCAGCCTTTCTTCGTAGGACAAATTTTTGAGACCATGAACCATGCGGGTAGCCAGCTTCTGGACTCTTTCGAGATGCTGTATGTCTTTGAGGAGATAAGGAGAAGAGGCTTGAATCCCATACTCCAATATGGGTCTCACCAGTGTGACATAGAGTGGTAGGAATATGGCTGCTGTGAGCATTCCGAATGACCGTCGAATCAAGAACAGAATTCCGCGTGCTTTGTTGGCAGCATGGATGCACTGGGCTGAAGGCGAAAAGGAGGAATCCACCAAGATACCCAGGTCCTTTACCTGATCGGTCCTCTCCAGCAGCAGACGACCCGGCTCAAAATCAAGTTGAGATGCAGGAGTAGAGCCGACAGGCAGATGACAGCACTTTGACACGTTCAGACACAGGTCCCAATCGTTAGACCACTTCCAAATTTGGTGGAGGCATCGACGAAGATCCTCTATATTACCGCGAGGAGTGACCAGTTTGATATCGTTGGCAAATAGAAGGGTGTGTTGCGTGAGGTCGTCGGGCAAGTCATTTATGAAGACTAAGAACAACAAGGGCCCAAGCACTGAACCTTGAGGCACGCCACTGCTCGCACTGGAGACGTCGGACCGCGAACCATTAACTTGGACTTGGAAGGAGCGATCTGAGAGGAAGGCACCAACCCATCGTACAATATCCGGATGGAAACTATATGCTTGAAGCTTGACCAGTAATAGGCGGTGGTTTACCGAGTCAAAAGCTTTGGCAAAGTCCAATAAAACGATGTCAACAGCATCACTATCATCGAGGATGCGCATCACCAATTCTTCCATTACTAGTAAGTTGGTCAAGCATGATCTCTTCGGCACGAAGCCGTGTTGGGAATCAGAGATAGAGGCTGTGTTTAGGAGGTGGAGCATCATACTTTTCTTAAGGATGGTTTCGAACATCTTGCTGATTATTGATGTAAGGGAAACCGGTCGGTAGTTAAGCGGGTCTTCGCGGCTCCCTTTCTTGAAAATTGGGCAGATTATCACTGTTCTCCAGTCTGCAGGTATAACACCCGTCGCCAATGACATATTGAAAAGTTGTGTTAAGGGCTCGCAGATGACCGGAGCCAACGCTTTGATGACCCGTGGGTGTATGCTGTCAGGGCCGTGACCCTTGTTGACATTGAGGCCTTGAATAACACGTTTGACTTCGTCCCGCGTGATGACCAATCGAAGCATTGGAGGTACCGATCTAACAAATGGAGGGGGTTCACGACCATCATCTTGTTTGAAAATAGTTGAAAAAGCCTCGGCAAATAACTGACTCTGTTGATAAGGGTCCTCAATCGATATGCCTGTTGAGTCTACCAACGTTGTAATCTGGTTGTTCAAGCGGGAATTCCGCTGGACATGGGCAAAGAAGGTTTTTGGATTGCTTCTGGCATTTGCCGCGATTTTGTATTCATAACTGAAGCGTTCTATCTTTTCAATTTTCACGGCTCAGTCTCGTTGAGTTTTGTACACCTCAAAAGCTGCAGTCGAATCCAGATTTTTGAATTCAGCCCAAGCAATATCTCTGAGTCGACGTTCTCGTTTAACCTTCTTCGTCACCCAGGGCTTGTGTTTCTTCCTCTTGGGAAGCCCAACGGGAACTGCCTGGTCAGTCAAACAGATTACATATGCTTTGAGGGATGACCATAGTTCGTCAACTGAGGACAACATCATCAGGGATCGCCAGTCCAGAAGCGCGGAAGCCTCGGTTAGAATTTCAAGATTAATTGCAGAGAAGACTCTACGTGGCAGCGAAGTAGTCGTGGGCGTAGAAAAAGTTGTGTGCATGACGAACTTCAGGACCGCATGATCACTCTTGGCAAGAGGGGCGCACACAGATACGTCTGACACTGATCTTGGATAGCGGGAGAATACCAGATCTAGCATAGATGGCTGCTGCCCAGACCGATGCCTTGTCGGATATTCAACATGTTGCGATAGAAAACAATCTTCAGCCACGTCAAGAAGGGCCTGGCCGAACCGGGAAGATGTTGTACAAATTGATGCGGGCCAATCGATCGTGGGAGCGTTGAAGTCTCCTAGTACCAAACAGTCATGCGAAGCTGAAACGAATCTTATCGCCTCGAGTAAATGAGCATCGTCTTGGGGGTCGGCAAGAGGCGGCCTGTAGACAGCCAGCACGGGCAGGCAAAACTCAGATAGGCTCAGCTTGCAATAGACGGCATCGAATTTTGTTGTAGGTTGAGCATTAGTGGGTAGAATACCGCTGGACGGTTTGTGCTCAGACTTAACATACACAGCAACACCCCCACCTCGCCTTTTTCCTCTGTCACATCTGAAAAGGACGTAGCCCTGCAGGTGGATTTCTGAGTCCTTTACTGCTGGAGTCAGCCAAGTCTCGGTGATAGCTATCACATCAGGGGAGTCACATATGGCCAGTGTAAATAGTTCACTGAACTTTGGGAATAAGGAGCACGAGTTGGTGTAGACGATGCTGAGCTGTGAAGTCTGAGGGGGCGGGAGTTGGGGAACAAGCAGAATAAGGGGTATCAGAGATAGCATCGTTGACGGGGGTATCAACTTCACTTCGATTTGCCCTTACGTCACTTTTCCTGTCAGCACTACAGCATGGGACCAGAGGTAGGACTTGATTATCTGTCCATCTTGGATTCGTAAACCCTTCTCTCCCATTTGTTTCCTCATCTTTAGCTCGGATATTAGATTTCTCTGGCGAATTCTCTCTCTTAGTGAGTATTCCTCGCGAAAACCCATATTGGGGTCCTCCCAGGCATGCGTCTGAGCTCTGTTCAGAAAGACTGAAGCCTCCCGATCGGAGGAAAAGATTACCCTTATTGGGCGCGGTCTAGTATCTGAGGTTGGGTTTGCTTGGAACCTTCCTAGCCGAGCGACCTTATGGACACTGACATTTTCGTTCACAGAGAACAATTCTCCAACTAAAATGGAAACAAAATTAATGTCATCTTTTAGGCGGTTTATGCCTGTATCACAGGTGGATTCAGCTTTACCGTAAATTATTGCTGATCTTGAGTGGGCAAAATGTTCTCTACTATGAGCTGCGGTATTCGATTCTTCATTGGAAGATTTCGAAAGGGTGGTTTCATAGCCATCGGACTTATGTCGGCCTGTGGGGTGGCAGAGTTTCTACAGCTGGATGCCCTTCCTAACGCCAACCACTCCGAGAGTGTAGTGGGTAAAAAAAAAACCCTTTTCATGGCGCAGGGATTGGTTGTGTAGTTGAGAAGCTTAGCTTGCAATCACACAGTTTTGGGTCCAGTCCTATTGCACAGCATCTTAGGCAAGGTCGACTTTGCCTTTTATCCTTCCAAGGTTGATAAATTAAGTACCAGTTGCATACTGGTGTTGATCTGATCGACTGGATCCACCCCCACCCCCACAAAAAAAAATTCGGGCCTTGTGCCTAGAGTAGAAAAGAACCTTGGGCAAGTGTCTTCTACTATAGCCCCAGGTTGTCCAGTGCCTTGTGAGTGAATTTGGTACATGGAAACTCTGTGGAAGCCTGTCATACATGTGTATGTGTGTGTATTTGTGTGCATGTGTGCGTGTGTGTGTGTTTGTGTGTGTGTGTGTGTGTGTGCTTTTCTTTGTGTTTGTGTTAGTCCCTCTCATTGCTTGGCAACTGGTATTTCTTTACTCTTACTCTTTACTCTTTTACTTGTTTCAGTCATTTGACTGCAGCCAGGCTGGAGCACCATCTTTAGTCAAGTAAATCGAACCCAGGACTTATTCTTTGTAAGCCTAGTACTTATTCTATCAGTCTCTTTTGCCGAAGCGGTAACTTACGGGGACGCAAACACACCACCATCGGTTGCCAAGTGATGTTGGGGGGACAAACACAGACACACAAACATATGCACACACATACATATATACTACGGGCTTCTTTCAGTTTCCGTCTACCAAATCCACTCACAAGGCTTTGGTCGGCCTGAGGCTTTAGTAGAAGACACTTGCCCAAGGTGCCATGCAGTGGGAATGGGCCTGGAACCATGTGGTTGGTAAGCAAGCTATTTACCACACAGCCACTCCTACGCTTTTGTTTATATCCCTGTAACTAGACTTGGAAAATAAGTCCTGGGATCAATTTGTTCAGCTAAAAACCCACTTCAAAGTAATGTTGTAGCATTGTCACAGTGTATTGACTGAAACAAATGAAAAATAAAAAGATAAATCTAGTCAGTCCTGATTCAGCTATCATGTAATGTCAAGGCAAAGAGACAGTAGCATACACACACACATACACATACGTTTAGTTTGTTTGGAGCAAATGCCCCAGAATGCGCTCCAAAATGCTCCTATGCTTCTTGTTGTTCACTACCACCTGTCAGTATAATCTAATGGAATGGTTGTACAGGTGGAACAACTTTCAGCTTAGGATAAATATCATAATAATGATAATTAGTTGCAGGTGGAAATTCATAGGCTTCATTAATGCATCATGTTTCCGCATCCCACATGAATATGAAAATGAATAGGAAAAACTGAATATGAAAAATTCCTAACTAATGAACTTATATATATTCCACTTTTTCTTGTCCACTTTTTACCTTTCTTCTTCTACTTCCACTTTTCTCCTTTTGTTGCCACCATTTACACCTACACTGACATTCATATCTTCTCATCATGCCTCACCTCCACTACTTCCTCCAACACCTTCAATCCATTCTTTGAAAGAACTTTTTCTTCACCCATTCCCTTCCGGTCATTCAATATGTGACCGCATGTGTATCATTCCTCTGTCTTCCCTTCCTTGGATCTTTCCTTTTTCTATGTTTCTGACAAAGAGCTCCACTTGAAATGTTAAAATCCTCCTTCTTTCTTTGCTTCCTGAGCGTCCAATAACACTATACTTGTTCCACATCCTAGCGTTGTTGTGTTTTCTCTTTGTGTTTTCATGTTTGGATTAACTATATGTATATATATATATATATCACGTGATCATGTGACCGACCAGACCATCAGATGTTGTTACACATCGCTGGTCACAATGCGTTCACATTGTTTTAGCCTTCGAACGACACCACTCCGCTGGCTAAGCAAGCAGGCCAACAGAAGAAAGAGTGGGAGAATGTGTGGTGAAAGAGTACAGCAGGGATCACCATCCCCCGCCGGAGCCTCGTGAAGCTTTTAGGTGTTTTCGTTCAATAAACACACACAACGCCCGGTCTGGGAATCGAAACCGCAAACCTCCGACCGCGAGTCCGCTGCCCTAACCACTGGGCCATTGCGCCTCCACAATATATATATCTCTTATTATAAAAGGCAGATTTTATCTGCCTCCCTTTGGGAGTTATACAAATCTACAATATAGGATTTCTTCAATTACAATTTACCTAGCATTTTTAAGAGTACAATGCATCGCGTCATGCCAGGTCCAGTTTTTAAAATTTAAACTCCAATTAAGCAAAATTTACAGAAAACTCACATTCTGGTGTGTGTGTCAAATGCTTTTCTTAGTCTGGTTTACACCACACGCAAACGCACACACACAGTGGGCAACGAATAAAATGAAAGTAAATAGCGACAGAGTGATTTGAGGAAGACTAAACTGAAAGTATTCTGTCTATGACGCTGATAGATACATGAGTAAAATGTATGGGAAGCTAAGAGCTAAGAGTGAGTGAAAATGTTCTTGGAAGAGAGTAAATAGCGAGAGAGAGAGTGATTTGAGGAAGACTTTCATTAAATAACCGTAGTGGCTTGTGTTAGTAATAAAGTAAACATACACTCATACATACATACATACATACATACATACATACATACATACATACATACACACACACACACATACACACACATACATACACACACACATACATACATACACACATACATACATACATACATACATATACATACATACATACATATACATACATACATACACACACACACATACACACACACACAGTATTGAAGCTTGAGAACAATCAGATACATTTGCAACACATCTGTTGAAAATATTATTGTTCACACACATACATATACATATATACATACATACAGACAGACAGATAGACACACACACACACACACACATGATCCAGCATGGCCACAACCTCAAGGCTGAAACATATAAAAGAATAACAGAATATAAATGTGTGCAAAGTACAAGAAATATTAATGCAGTATATGGGGATTGGACAATAAGCGTAAGGCAGTGTCAATGGTGGTTCCAGAAATCCCGAGCCATAAACTACAGCCTAGAAGACGAGCCTCATCCTGAAAGATCTGTAGAACTCGACAAGGACATCCTGAAAACCCTGGTGGAACAAAATCTCATCGTAACTGTTGAGGAACTAGCAGAGAAGCTTGGATTTGGTCATTCAACCATTCATTGAGACCTGTGTGCTATCGGAAAAGTCAGCAAATTGGGTCAATGGGTTCCTCACGAACTTTCCGAGTCTAATTGCATGCAGAGAGTGAATGTATGCTTTTCTTTGCTGTCACATCTCACCACTACTGCGCTATGTATATCTATATATATAAAACTGTAGTTGTGTGAGTGTCTGTCCCCTTCGATTTAGATTCCTAACTACTCCCACATTTTGCGGTGCAGTTTAACCAAATTCGGGTAGCTTATAGTCGTGATTCATATCGAGCCCGTCTGAATATTAGCGCGCGTCTACGATGAGTCTACGATTTTAAAAATAATTTAACATCATTTTTTATTCCATTTTAATGCATAATTTTTCGTGTGTCGATGGCGGCGGAGTTGGCGTCCACGCTCACACCTGCACCTGTGGGGAAGGGAGTGTAAGGAAATCAACGTCGTAATGCGTTGTCAAGGAGACCAGTGTTCTTTTAGAACAACGACTTCATGGCTTGAAGACACCAAAACAGAAATGACTAAGAAAGCGTCTACATGAGTCTACGATTTAAAAAAAAATTTACCATCGTTTTTTTTCCATTTTAATGCATTTTTTCGCTATTATATAAGGGAAGTAACTCTCTAAAAATGTCTACGATGAGTCAACGATTTAAAAAAAAATTTACCATCATATTTTTTCCATTTTAATGCATTTTTTGCTATTTTTTTGCTATAACTCTCTAAAAATGCTTATATAGTTATTTCCCTTACAAACCCGAGCAACGCCGGGCGATACTGCTAGTATAATATAAATAAAATATAAATATATGCATATATACATACATATATGGACATACCTACATATATATGTATATATACATGCATATATGGGCACTGGACATCAAAAAAACGTTGAACGCAATGAGAAACAAAAACAGAAAAACAAAAACATAGAAACAAACTTTTTTTCGAACAACGAAAAGAACAGAGAAACGAGACATACAACATAAAGAATATTCCCCTTCTTCAGTTGTCCCTGTTTCATCTACTCCACATTTCGAAGGCAAGGACAAGACACGACTTTGTTGAAACAGTCCTTCCCGCAAAGCAAATTAAATAAAATTTGGAATTTTTTGCGGAGGGTGAAAGTGGTAACAAGAACAGGACAGTGAGAACAAAACAGTAAAAAGAACAGGACAGTGAGAACATAACAGTAAAAACAAACGGTGAGGGCTGTTAAGCCAAGATGATAGACAAATTATGAATGCTAGGAAGACGAGCTTATGAAGGAGACAGTATAAGCACGTTTTGCCTTTTTGAAGGTTGTAGGCAAAAAGACAGATTATCTTTCATCATGTGTCAGCGACGAGAGTCGAGGAGGAGGAGTGAGAGAGAGGAACGGTGAAGAGGAGAGGAGAATAATAGGGAAGGGAGGGAGAGAAAACCAGAAAGGACGAAGAACAAGAGAGGGAAAGAGATAGACAGAGAAGAGATAGTAAAGATAGAAGAGTGCGCATTGTAGTTATTAAGATAAAACTTACTTGGAAAAGGATGCATGGCGTTTGATCATATGATGATATAAATAAAATATAATATATATATATATATATATATATTATATATATATATATATATATATATATATATATATATATATATATACATGTGTGTGTGTGTGTACAATGGGCTTCCAATCAGATAGGCAATTTCTGGCTACCAAATTTACTCAGAAGGCATTGGTCAGACCAAGGCTATAATAGAAGACATCTGCCCATAATGTCGCACAGTAGGACTGAACCTGAAACCATGTGGTTACAAAGCAAGTTTCTTAACTACACAGCCATGCCTGCACCTAAGTTGCTGAGTGAAGGACTACTTACCAATTAGACATCTTTTTGCTCTTTACCATCTGAGATACATCTATGTTAAAAGTGAGTGCACTGTTTCAAAAGTGTGAGCGATACTACAGTTGTGGGTTCATTTGGTGCTTTGTTCAGAGTTAGCAGCTGCTTATGACTAGTTTCAAACATTTTCAGGTTCAGAAAAAGCAATCCAGCCTTTGTAATGTAATATTATCTATGTGAAGAATATGTGGTCATTGCATGTTCAACGAGTAGAAATCTTTGAACTTAAAAGTTATTATTGAGAAGAAAGAATGAAATGCGATATGGTCTTATGTCTTTGAAGTAAGTAATATTTAACTTTTGGATGTTTTAAAAAAGTTGCTGTATTATCAAAGTACCTCCAAAAAGATGTGGCGAAGATAGAAGAAAATGATGAATGTCTGTTGAGACAATAGACATAGGTTAGTAGAGATAGTAAAGTGGACAGAGAGCATTACAATATTTAGTTAAGTTAGTGTCAATGTATTTTTAATGTAGAATAGATGCAGGTGTGGCAGTGTGGTTAACAAGTTTGTTTCCCAACTATATGGCCTTCGGTTCAATCCCACAGCGCAGTACATACCTTGGGCAAGTGTCTTCTGCTATAGCCCAAGGCTGATCAGACTCTGCTAAATGGATTTGGTAGATGGAAGCTGAAAAAAAAAACTGCTGTAGAGAGTGTGTTTCTATGTGTAAGTGTTTGAGTGTAAAATAAAATAAAAAGTTTTTTCAGTTTAAATACAAATTATCTTTGTTGATAAGATTTTATTTTTCCCATTTTTGTAAGCTTTTTAAAAATTTTATTCTTCTTATCTATTTGTTGTTTTTGTTTGTTTTTTCAATATCTTATTTTTTGTCTCTTTTTTACCTTTTTCTTTTTCTTTTTCCTTTCTTTCAAAAATCATAGCTCAGTACTACTAAACAACAATGTCCAAAGTACTAGTGGCTGAGTTGCTCTGAGAGTCTGGAGATCAAGTAATGATTTGTAAATGAGCATCATTGTCATACAAGCAAAGTTGTTTGCTTCTAGCATGTCTGGTCACAGGGAAATAAAAATGGTATATATTAATAAGATGACAACATAGAGGAAGAGAGTAAAAGAATACCTTACTCTATCTACCTCTCTTTTTATTTATTGTCTTTTCTTTACTTTTACTGATTAATAGCCACCTCCGCTACCATTCTGTTATTGAACGTTGATATATTCGTGTCTTTTTCTTGGGATGTCTACAATATCAAGACTTTAACCCACATGGATCTACACAGGATTGCACCTAAGGACTCTTGCTCTGGTTTCTGTAACTTTGGAAAACTGAACAATGAACTTTTATGCTTCTTTTTACTTCTCTCTTTCCACCTCCTTATTCTTTAACACCTTTCCTCTATGTTGTCATCTTAATACATACCATTCTCATTTTCCTTATATTTTTTCCCCTATTTGTCTCTGATCCCATTCTCAGGAATATCCCAGAAACAGCTGTAAGATTTTGAATTTCTTCCTATAATAATATTGTATATGACTTGAGATGTTTGCCTTGCCTTAATGTTTGATGTCCTGTTTAACAATTATAAACATATACATATATATAGGGAGAATTCACATAAAAACAAAAAATGAAGACAGGTGGTGTAGACAGATGTATTAGTTTAATGCTCGGGAAGTGAAAAAGTCTTTAAAGTTTCAAGCCTACGCTCTTCCACAGAAAGAAACAGAAAGAAACAGGGAGAGAAAATTAAAGAATGTGTAGTGGCTAACGATCTATCATGGCGAATGCTGGACAGAAGGGTCACACAGGAGAGCTAGGAAGGGGAGATAATAAAGTAGTGGTGATCCCAAAATGAAGGTGTGCGTGCTTGTGTATAAGACAATATGTGAAAGAGGGCTGGTGACCTTGACATATGCGTGTGTATGGATGATGGTATGGGGCTGGGAGGTGGTCAGTGCTAGTGTGTGCATGGTGGTGTAATGTGATGTGGTGTTGTGTGGTATGGTACTTGTTCTATTGGTCTCTTTTGCCAAACTGCTAAGTTACGGGGATGTAAACACACCAGCATCGATTGTCAAGCGATGTTGGGGGGACAAACACAGACACACAAACATATACATACATAGATTTAAATATATATATTTAAATGTGAGTCAAAAACAAAAAGAAGATAAAGAGAATGAAAAAGAAGATAAAGAACGAAAGACTATGGAAAGAGAAAAAGCGAAGTAAAAGAAAGAAAAACAAATGGAATGATACTTATTTAATCAACCCCCCGAGGAATGAAAGCTGAAGTGAACATCTCCACTGGGATGAGATCTCAGAATATTTATTTTTTATTTATTTTATTTATAAAGCATATAAAAAGATAGCCACTGTCTGTGTCATCACTATAGAAACGATAATGATTTCTCATATTGGCAAAAGGTTACAAATTTGTAAGTGGGAATAAGTCGATTGATGAGAGGCTCAAAGTGAACTCGAAATGATTTGAAAACAATATAGGACAGAACAAATCACTAAAAGACATTTAATTCCAGTGCCATGCAGATTTTTACCATACCGTTTCTTTAAGTTAGTTTACATGGGACCGGACATGCTTTTTTTTGTGTGTGCTGCCTTAAAATAATCCTTTTTATTAAAGGCGCAAGGCCTGAAATTTGGCGAGAGGTAGCTAGTCGAATACATAGACTCAAGTGCTCGACTGGTACTCATTTAAACGACACCGAAAGGATGAAAGGCAAAGTCGACTTCGGCGGAATTGGAACTCAGAACGTAGAGTCTCAAGGCATTTTGCCCGGTGTACTAACAATTCGCCAGCTCAATACAGAACAGACACAGCAGAGATGGATAGTGTTGCGTAACCAATGTTTGTTTCGTGACAGGTCACGCTGTTTACTGATTGTCATTTCAAAAAAATGTGGCACAAAATAGGTAGACCCATACTTAGTAAAGATCGAATGCGGAAACTTATTTATATATAATAAACTTTACGTTTGCCCCTTTCCTCTGAGGATAAATTGTTTGTTCAACTCGTCAATCTTCAACCTGGAATCGTGCAATTTTTAATTATAGTGCTAACCTCACCGTCAACTCCCAAACCTAAGAACAAGACCATTTTTCAGACGAGGAATAATACTGAAACAATGTCCTATATGAACAGTAGATGTATGAAACGAATATTTTAATTATGAAAATTTTATTCCATTACATAAAAGAAAAAGAAGAAACTTTAAGAAAAAAATGAAAGCCAAAATTTAAAAAAAAGTAAAAAAAAAAAAAAGAAATTGACGAAAAGAAAGGTAGATGAAATGAAAAATCTTGATTGTAACAAAAATACGATATTTATTATTAAGCTAGGGTTTGTTCTAAGAAAACATTTCTATTTACTAATTGAAAAGCGAGCAAGATGTGTGTATACATACATAAATGTGTGTATGTATATATGTGTGTGTGTGAACTAGACATAGATAGATGTGAGAGAATTTGAATAAGTAGATATATGAAAAAATATTGAGCGCCAAACTGAGGTGTTACTTGAACCCACAACTTTCAGTGAAGGGCTTTATTGAAAAAAATAATGCTAGAGTTTGAAGTCTTAAGTTTAAAGAATTGATATCCTTGAACTTAATAACATTTTTTAAAATTCTTAATATACTTTTATAACAAAGATATTCTTCGAAACTAAATTAACAACTACTAAACAAATAATTTGCCGGTATTTGCAGTCAAAACATTGATTATCATCAAAAATGATATTGTTAAAGGACAAAATGCAAGAGAAAAATGGAAAATGTTCATATAATTGATAACGTTGTCAAAAATGTCGTGGTGGCTCTTGTTTAGGATATCTGTCAAGTTTCAAGTTAAAAGAATTTAAATGAAAGAAATGGCAGAGAGGAGAAAAGAACGAAAAAGAGGGAAGGGGGAAAAGTTAGAAAGGGAGAGGGTGAGAGATATGAGATACAGAAAAGATCAAGAGAGAAGGAGGAAAGATGAATAAGTGAGATCGTGAGAAAGAAAGGGATGAGAGACGAGGGAGAGTTAGAGGGTGAAGAAGAGAGAGAAAGAGATAATGTGAGATATAGAAAAGATTAAGAGAGGATGAGGAGGAAAGACGAAAAAAGCGAGATCGTGAGAGAGATAGAGAGAGAGAAGGGCGACAGATTAACGTATGACGAGAGGAAGAGTTGCTGATAGCACAAAGATAAGGATAGAGGCCAAAGTAGTGAGAGAAAAAAAGACAAATATATTACACAGACAATAAGACGGAGTGAAAACGTGAGACAAAAAAAGAAAAAGACTTCGAGTTGTGATATAGCAAAAACAGGTGACAGAGATAAATATAAAGTGATAGATAGTTAAATTAATATATAGTAAGAGAAAGAGGAATATGATATAATATATATATATATATATATATATATATATATAGAGAGAGAGAGAGAGAGAGAGAGAGGAGAGAGAGAAATATCTATAGAGAAAGATACAGAGAATAAAGACAGACACATGGAAGCGGGAGGTATAAGAAAAACCTTAAGAAAGGGGGAAAATAGAAAGTGTATTAAATGAAAGAGGAGATAGCGAGATTAAAATAGAATGAGAGAGAGAGAGAGTAAATGTAAGGAGAGAGGAAGTCGCTTAAAAAAGTTTAGTGAAGAAAGAAAGACAAAGGGAGAAATGTGTGAACTGGCAACGAAAAAAAAATCAGTTTTGAAAGAACAGGAAAGTAAAGAATGGAGGAGATGGTGAAAACTGGTCTTTTGTGACAGGAATTATGACTGAATAGGTCTTCTGTTGGGAAAGGGAAGAGAAGCAGATAGACATTAAAACTTTAGAGAATGAGAGAAAGGGTAGATAAAGGTGAGGCGGTGTAGAGAAATTGTAGGAAGAAATTGGAGAGGAAGAGGGGGAAGATAGGAGAGTAAAGTGAGGTATAAAAGAGAGGAAGTAAAAGAGACGAAGAGTATAAAGAGAAATGAGAAAAGGGTATAAATAAAAAGAGGCAGTGAAAAAAGAAAAGGGAGAAGAAACTCAGAGCGAGAAGGAAGACAAAAAGAGCGAGAGGAAAGAGAAGGAAGGAGGGAGATTCAGAGAGAGAGAGAGAGAAGAGAGAGAGAGGAGAAAGAAAGCGGGAAAGAGAATGGTCTTAGAAGGAAGATGGATAATGATAGAAAAGTACAATGTGACAAATGTGTTATGAAATGTTAGAGAAGGGGAAAAATAAGAGAGACAGCAGACAAACAGAGAGGAATAGAAAATGGGAGTAAAGGAAAGATTAGAAAAATATCAAAAGTAGGAAAAGCTGTATATATATATAATAAAATGTAAGAGTGGTACTGATAAGAATGGACAATCTTGAGAGGTCATAAGAAGCGTTGACAAACAGATAGATACATAGAGAGTGGGGTTGGATTGGGAAAATAATTTAGAAGGAATAAAAGAAAATTAGAGATTCAAGAGAGATGGTTAAAAAATAGTTTTGAAAGAACAGGAAAGTAAAGTATGGAGGAGATGGTGAAAGCGATCTGAGAAAAATTTAGACACACACATCTATCTATTTGTAAATGTGTGTATATACATACATACACACACATATATATATATATATATATATATATACATACATATATATATATATATATATATATATATATATATATATATATATATATATATATATATATATATATATTATATATATATATATTATTAGTGAATTGAAGAAATGGAGTTGAACAAAGATTGAACAGAAATCTGTTCAATCTTCGTTCAACTCCATTTCTTCAATTCACTAATAATATTAAAATTCAATTATCCGCACCAACGCACGGTTGCAACACCATATGGTTGTACCTCCAACCGTGCTGTCTTCTGCTGTGATTTTTGCTACCAAGGTTTCGGTTAAACTTTTGATTAATCTGCAACAAGATTATTCATCTTTCTATTTCACAATATATATATATATATATAATATATATATATATATATATATATATATATATATATATATATATATAGAGAGAGAGAGAGAGAGAGAGAGAGAGAGAGGAGAGAGAGAGAGAGAGACGCGTGCATGGCTTTGCAACCACACAGTTTCGGGTTCAATCTGACTGCACGGCACCTTGGGCAAGTGAATTCTACAATAGCCACAGGTTGACCAATGCCTTGTGTGTGAATTTGGTAGATGGAAACTCTGTGTGTGTGCGCGCGTGCGTGCATTGTGGTGACTGTCTTTGTGATTATTTGTCCTCCACACACGGCTAGAAACCAGTGTAGGTTTGTTTACGTCTCCATAACTTATCGGACCATGGAATAAATGCCCTTAACTTACAGACTTTTAGAATAAGTACCAGACAAAAGCAGACGAACAAACAAAAAAAAAAAACAAGTACAGGGGTCGATTTCTTTGAGTAGAATTCTTCACACCGGTGCTCCAGCATGGCCGCAGTCCAATTGTAAACAAATAAAAGATAAAGATTTTTTTTAAATGATTGTATAGTAGTCAGTAAAACTCAAAATAGTAATTTACAGCATTTCTCATACTATTCGTTGGCAGAAACTGAGTGGAATTCCGTCGTGTATTGAGCGTGTTTCGTGTTTTCTCCCTCATCAACACCACTTTGGTTTGTTTACATTTCCGTGGAGTAGCAGTTCAGCAAATGGAACCGATAGAATAAATGCTAAAAAAAAAATACTCTTTTACTTGTTTCAGTCATTTGACTGTGGCCATACTGGAGCGCTGCCTTTAGTCGAGCAAATCGACCCCTAGGACTTATTCTTTGTAAGCCTAGTATTTATTCTATCAGTCTCTTTTGCCGAGCCGCTAACTTACGGGGATGTAAACACACCACCATCGGTTGTCAAGCGATGGTGGGGGGGACAAACACAGACACACAAACACGCACACACACATACACATATATACGACGTGCTTCCTTCAGTTTCCGTCTACCAAATCCACTCACAAGGCTTTGGTCGGCCCAAGGCTATAGTAGAAGGCACTTGCCCAAAGTGCCACTCAGTGGGAATGAACCCGGAACCATGTGGTTGGTAAGCAAGCTACTTACCACACAGCCAGGGTCGATGTATTTAAGCTCTTCAAGGTGGTCTGAAGCAATTTAAAAGTCTTTGGATTTCTTAAGCTTTGAAGTTGTCTCCTAAGTATTTCGAGGTTTTTTTTTTTTTCACTTTTTCATCTTTTACTTATTTCTGTCATTGGACTGCGGCCATGCTTGGGCACCATCTTGGAGGCTTTAGTTAAATAAATCGACTCCAGTACTTGTCTTTTAATTCTGGTACTTATTCTATCGGTCTCATTTGCTGAACAACTAGATGACGGGGACATAAACAAACCCACCCGGGTTGCCAAACGGTTGTAGAGGACAAACGAAACACATACGAACACACACACACACATATATACATACATATATATGCAAGCTTTCACAGTTTCTGTCAACCAATTTTACGGTTAATGTTTACTTTAACACCCAAAAAAGCGTAATAGGTGTAAAAAAAATGTGTGTTGAACGATGAGAATAAAAATTTGCGCTAACGAACTGATTATAAAGAAATTTGTGGGGAAAAAATTTTCCGATGGGTAGAGAAAAGATTGTCTTCCTACCCCCATTAGACTTAACTTTGGTGACCGACAGAACTTGCAGTAATTAATTGAAAACAAACAAGGAAGGGATCAGATGGTTGTTAGATGTGCTAAAAACAACAGCTAATTCGCCCATAACTTTTTTTCCATGATGAAACCATATTCAACACCGTATTTATGAATTTGATTCTCTCACCATAGTACGTGGGATCTTTTAAAATCCTTTTTTTTTTTATTACTCAAGCGAAAAATAAATGAATCTAAAAATTTTATTTTCAAACTTTTTTCCATTACATTGAAACAAAAAAATAATTTATGAATTCCTTTCTCTTCGAAAGTCCTCACCCACCCTCTCGGAAAAAATTCCCCCACACATTTCTTTATAATCGGTTCATTGGCGCAAAATTTTTTTCCCATATTCGTTTAATAAACATTTTTTTTTTTCACCTATCACACTTTTTTTTGTTTTAGTGGCCGGGTGTTAAAGTAAAAATTAACCAAATTTACTAACAAGGCATGAATTGGCCCGGGGATATAATAGAATACACATGCCCCGAAGTGGGACTGAAGCCGAAACTTCGTGGTTGCGAAGTGAGCTGCATAACCACACGGCCACGTCGCTTTACTGGCTCAATTGATTCACGGCGATTTAAAATGGCTACAGTTCGAATGGAAATATTGGACAATTAAACACATAACGTTGTTGAGCAGCTTTTACAAGTGGGGCGTGTTCTCGCCAATAAAAATGTGTGTGTAGTGTAGGGCAGTGATTATATGTCATTGCAACAATGTATTATTTGGAGATGCTCAGAATATAAAGATGGCAGTTTTTGTGCGATCCTGTATATCTCATGGAAAATCTAAACTGACAATGTCTGTCGTATTTGAAATTAGCATTGCATACACTTTGTGAGGTTGTAGTGACCTGTTTTATGTCACTGAATGATGAGCAGCAATTTGAGCGTGTAAATAATGAAATGATGCCCCACAAAAAGTTCACAAGGAGGAAACTGGGTGCAGCGGTGTATTAACCATTAAGCAAAATTAGCACTTTCTTAGGGCGTCAAGGGAAAGAGAGTACCACAGAAATGGTAAACGGTTTACGGTACAAAAGAAATCACTTTAAACTTGCTAATATAATATTCGAAATGGTTAATACGATCGGAAATATAATTATCAAATGCATTACGTAATTTTAATATTGAGGATCTGATCAAAGTAAACACAGTAGAAAACTTTCCAAATATAAATGAAGGGGAAGTGTACAAAAATAAACATTATTTTCCCTCTTACTGTTTTGTTTCATTTAGAAAAATAAAATTCATTTTATGTTTTATTATTGTTCATATTTTGAATTATATTTATTTGGAGACACCAACATCATTTAAGTTATTGGAGCCTTCAATGGGTCTTAATCTGGCCCTGACTCGGTGGTTCCAATTATAAAGATCAAATTGACGAAATTTCAATGTCTAAACGTGGTAGAGCAGTTAAACAATTTGAGGCGTTGGATTTACAGAAATATCCACATACAAAAAGGGATGGCTTCAGCAAGTATCTCCCTCATATTTGCAGTGGCCTTGGAAGCTGTTATTATCGATAACGTTACATCTATCTCAGCTATTTTTAATCGAAGAATAGCGAAGCTATAATAATCTGGTCAGCTTTGACTACATCTATGGAATTGTAAATCATCTTGTCGTTTTGTGGATCCTATCACTGAAGTATGCGCTAGGAATGTTGAAACTTTCTGAACATGCTCAAACAGATGTAAGTACTATCTCGAGTGCTAGGGACTCATAGGGCCAGTTACTCGGTTTTCATGGCGTATAAATGACTGAGATCACAACATTTCACCTTAACGGGATGCCAGCCTGTCGCAGGGTTACTCATTAACAGCCGAGTGGACTGGAGCAACGTGAAACGAAGTGTTTTGTTCAAGAACCTCTCGGTCCGAGAATCGAGACCTCAATGAACCTCTCGGTCCGAGAATCGAGACCTCAATGAACCTCTCGGTCCGAGAATCGAGACCTCAATGAACCTCTCGGTCCGAGAATCGAGACCTGAATGAACCTCTCGGTCCGAGAATCGAAACCATAACCTGGTGATCGTGAATACAATTTAACCTCTAGACCACGCGCCTTCGCAAATAACTGACTCAAGTATAAATCAGGATCGACCAGCGACATGAAGTAGTTTACACAGGCAGAAGGCATTGTACGGACTTCCCGCATTGAGGGAAGCAAAAGACAGTGAATATTCGCTAATGTGGTCAATATTCTGCAGTCCCCACTGCGCCTGTCCAACTGGTTCTTTTATGTCTGAGTCTTCCTTGAATGTCTGGTGCCAAGTGTTGTTCGGCCAACCCCTTTTCTGCTTTTCTTCGGCCGGTGTCCACATCAGTGCAGTCTTTTGTGTGCATGGGCAAAATATGACGTATTAAGCAAAACTGACGTTGCGCCACGATATTTGGCAGCGACTAGAATTTGCTTTGCGAAGTAATTTCTGGGCTCCTTGTTGAATGGAGTGGGAAATTATCTAATGCTTCAAAAACTGTAATTTCTTTAGATCTGTATGTTTTAAGCATTGTTGACTCACTTCACATAGATTTTCAGATTTACGTCACGTATAATTTGGAAAGATCATAAATCTCAGATGGGTACTACTTAAGAAGAGTGGTCCCGGTGCGCGCACTCGCATACTCGCGCTAGCTAGTCGTGACTAGTCGATCCTTTCTTTGTGTTTTTGTTTTAATTGCTTTGTTTTAAAAAAATTATTTACTTTGTGTAAAAAATTATTTCTTCTGTGTTTTATTTACTTTGCTAGGTAGTCGTTGTAGGATCGACAAGTCACGACTAGCTAGCGCGGATGCGCGAGTGCGCGCACCGGGACCACTCTTCTTAAGTAGTACCTCTCAGATGTTTAAAACATAGATCTAAAAACGGCAAAAAAAAAATTCAAACGAAAGTCAAAACTGAAAAATTATAGAGAAGCAGGGGCTTGTCCCTGTCACAACATCTTGCAGATTCATAATCCACGATGCTTTATAACATACAGATCCTAGGAAATTACGGTTTTGGCGCACTAGATAGTTTCCAACTCTATAGGAAGCAGAACTGTTTTCATTTCTGTGACTTTGAGGGCATCGTTCGTAGTAGAATGCATTCAGTTTCTTTGACATCTTTTACTGTTATTTTCCATGCTTCACTCTATACAGAATTGTTGACTGAAACGTAATGAGAAGTTTACAATTATTGCAGCAAATAATAAGGCTATCGCTAATAATTACATACTTTAGAACCATTATGCTGAAATTTATACTCGATAATTTGTTGTTTTTGTATAATTTGTATGTTTTAGACTTATTTTTCAGTCAAAACAACGTTTGAAAACAAAATTAAAAGAATCAATTTTAGAAAATTCAAATATATATACGTGTGTGTGTGTGCGTGCGTGTGTGTGTGTGTGTGTGTGTGTGTGTGTGCGTGTGTGTGTAACATGTATATACTACATATAACGTGAAGGATTGTTTTTGGGTGTATGCGTACGTATATGTATGTGTGTCTGCGTGCGCTTGCTAGATACATAAATAGTTTAAAAGTGTGAGAGAGAGAAATGGAGACACTGCGAAAGTGAGAGAGAGACAGATACAACGCAATGGGAAGGGAGTAAAAAAAAAAAAAGAAGATATTTGTGGGAGAAAAAGAGGCAAATAGATTGACGGAAAGAGCATTTGATGGATTGAAAGAAAGATTTACAGAGGAGAGAGTTTATTTAACGGAAAAGACGAAAGAAGTCATTAGAAGTAGGAAAGAACCAAGAGTAATGACTGAGAACAAGCACCAGAGAGAGAAAGGCAGAGACATAGAGAGCGTACGCGACAACTGTTGAGAGAAATATGGAAAAACATACGTGAAAGCAAAGGATGGCCGCTAAGTGAAATAAGAAGAGAAAATATGCGAAACAGAAACACGAAAACAATAATAGAATGAGAAGTAAAATAGAAAAGTAGATAAAGAGTGGTTAGCATCTTCTGGTTCTAGTACTATTTCGTATATCTAATATCTATCTGTAAATTTGTTTATTTATCCGTCACTTCCACGTGTCTCGTTTTATTCCAATTCGTCCTTTTTTTCTCTTATGATGTCTTATTTTTTATTTATCTGCTTGTTTTGTCTACTACGGACGGTATCGACATAGACCAGTAAAACCCATAAGGCCCCCAATCTAGTGTAGAAAAGTGAAGTGTTGTCAGGGAATTTCTGATGATGATTAATGTAATGACAGTAATTGGGAGTTAATAGAACCTCGATTCACTTCATCTCGATTTAACACATGCAATAGAGTCCATTCTGTTGCAAGCATTCAGATCAAGTCTCCGGTCTGGGGACAACTTCCTCCCGTCCTAACACCAGTGACGGAGGTCCCGAAGACAGCCGTGGCCGCTGCCTTTTTGTCTCTGAGTCATTAAAAAAAATTCAGTTTTCTTCACACACATGCTCTCTCTCACCTTTATTTATTTATCTATCTACATACATATGTACACATGCACACAGACATATTTTAGTCAGGAAGCAAGGCAGTGCCACTGATCCCTCACTTCCACAAAGATTGTTGGGAATGCGTGGGGGGGGGGTATCCTCAAACCAGAGACCTAGCTCTAATGCTTGCAGTAAAATGCATTCCGCTAAAGTCACCCAAGATACCAGGTATTGATGTTCAATCGAGCGACTGATCAAGTCTACCGCCCATGTAGGCCATTCCGGAATTTAAACTCCGAACTTGAAGAGTCGGAACAAATAACGCAAGACATCTGGTCCGACATCATACATGTGTGTGTATATGCACTTCTTAACATCCATACATATTCTACACCGTTATTCCCCAGCGAGTGAGTCCTGACAGTACATACATACTCACACACACACATACACACACACTCACTCACACACTCACTCTCACTCATTCACTCACTCACATCATTTTCGTCTTCTTCTGCGAGCCAATAAAGAAGCCACTACACAGTCGCTCGATTTGCTAGAAATAGCAACCAAAATTTTCCCCATATACCGAACCTCGTTAAGGAAAAAACTCAGCAAGGTCGAATTTGAAAATAGACGAAGTTATAATAGATGAAACACTTTCGACTACAGGTCTATTTGATTATGGCAGACATTAGACTAAACAACAACAACCTCTTTCCTTTCGCTAATTCTCTTTATCATTTTACAGCCTTTCTGTCGCTCATTTGCTTTTTCTATTCCCTATTTGCTTTTCTACTTCGCTTCTCTTTACCTGCTACAATCTTCAATCCATTTCACTGTCTAACATATTGACCTAACCAAACATTTCTTAACTTCTTTTTCCTTCTGATATCCAAATTCGGTCATTGTCATTATTCAACTATCTCCGTTACTGTCTAATGAAAGTAGCATACTTCACATCCTCCTATTGTTTCCAACCCACGAGTTTTCTTAGGCAAGAGTTCTTTAACTTTTCATGATTTAAGTCAAATGATGGCTCCTTATGTTCTCATATCCACTCCACCAAACTGTCGAATCACCATCATTAGTTTCCTATTAGGTGTTAATATGACTTCAGCATGTCATCAACTTGCTTTTACGTTACATATGGATAGCCATGAACAGAATAGCAAAGAGAATCATAAGAATTTTGTCATATTTATTTATAGAAAACGATAATAAAAGAGAGGTTGGCAAAAAACAGCCAAATTTGCTATCAGCTTTTGTGTGTTTATCCTTACCTACGGTTCATGAACGTTAGGTAATGACCGAAAGATTGTGATCGCGATCATAATGGAGTTCCTCCGAAGCATCTGTAGCGTAACGTTATTCAGCAGGAATCATCATCATCATTGTTCGACCGTGGTCGAGACAATGGAATTTACTATGCTACGCCAGACTTCACGGTCCATCATAGCATTACGGAGGTCCTGTTGCTGGATGCCTGTATCCCTGGATACAGCAGGAATAGTAGTTCAGAGATCAGGGAGTCTCCCCAGGTAAAACTGCGACTTCGTATTTTGAGAAGTCACATGTCAGGTATTATGGGCATGTGATTAGAATATTGCAGGGAAGAATCACAAGATGGATTCTTCAAGCCGAACCAACCCGCAGGAGACCCACGAAAAACGAGCTGAATAGTCTCAGTTAGTCACGCTTGGGAATTCAGCCGGAAAGTGTAATGACAGTTGCTTCTCGTACAACCCTATGGATGAAGTGTCAGAGAACTCTACCTCTATGATTCTCCCAAGAATAGTGGGCGAAGAAGATACATGGATGGCTAATAAAGATTGAGCCATACACTCGAAAGTTTCGAGTTGCGTTGTGTTTCTCTATATAGTATCGAATGTTCACTCGATACTATACAGATGCTATACATATATTTCACATGAGAGAGCATTTGAACTGTTTTGTACGCAACTATTTTAGCTGTTGCCAGAGAGATTTTTAATATCAAAGAGTCACCTTCGTAGAGAACTTTAAATCGAGTCAGCTTTGCTCAGTCTGTTTTCTATTTCTTTGTCGATTGAGATAGCTATAACTTCGTAAGGACTAGTAATGTTCTGTTGATTGCAGTATGGTGTTTTGATGACGAATTGTGCGGCAATAACTTATTCCAAGACATTCCGTCGCATGACTTTTGCATTACTGGTATTAACCGAATGACAATTGTTGATTGTCACTCTGTTAAATTCTTTAGTCCTCCACCGAATGGACAACGATGGTGCATTCGTCGGCGTAAACTAATTCGCACGCTGAGACAATTATTTTTTCAAACTAGCTTTCCGTCCTTTGATATTGAACAGTTTACCGTCCGTGAGATATAAAATAAAATTTTAGATGCTTTTGAAAGCTTCTTCCAGTATGGCATTGAAATAAAACAAACTAGCAGCCAGACAACACAGCATTCCTTTGTTTTACTGCATCTGTTGCTCATTTTTCTTGCAAGGCATACACTGCACACACATGCTCAGTACTCCTATTCCTAAGTCTCCTTTCCGCTCCATTCCATCTGTTTCATTGCTATGAAACTTTTTCCAATCATCCATAATACAACTATGTGGTTGGTCCTTAGGGTATTCCTTACATTATCCCCAAACCGAGTGCGCCTGTCTTCGCGATCTCATCGATACTTCTTTCTTTCTTTTCTTTCTTCCTTCCTTTCTTTTCATTCTTCCTTTTTTCTCTCTTTCTTCCTTCCTTTCTTTCTTTTTCCTTCCTTTCTTTCTTTTTTCCTTCCTTCCTTTCTTTCCTTCTGTCTTTCGTACTTTCTTTTCGTAGATCCATCCACTCATCCAGTCTATAGAAATATTCGACGATACGTTCCATTTTCAAGGAGGGCAATGTCTAAAACTAACTTCTTATCAGTGCCAACATTCCAAAAGTGATGCAAACACGCATTAACAATCCCTTCTTCCTCACTTTCAGTCCTTGTCTGTGTTTCTCTGTCTCTGTCTGTCTGTCTGTCTCTCTCTGTCTCTCTGTCTCTCTTTCTCTTTCTCTTTCTCTCTCTCTCTCTCTCCTCTCTCTCTCTCTCTCTCTCTCTCTCTCTTTCTTACATTCACACACAATACATTCTCTGGATCTTTACCTTTTGACCGACAGATTTAAAAAATAATTTTTTGTAACTAAACACTTTCAAATTTCGGACACTGGTAGAATGTGTCATATAAAACATCTTTTACTCTTGGCATTTTTGAGAAAAAACTTATATTTACGAAGTTATTTCACGTTAAAGTTGTCCTATTTCGGTAATTTCAACCAATCAATGACGTGTATTCAGCTGAATAAAATTACTGCCGTTGTTTGTCAACAACAACTATCGGCAGTGTAATTTTCGTTTGTCACTGTTATTTATGACATCGTTCGTGCGTTTGTACTGGTTTTAGCTTTAAGGTTTTAGGGTTAGGGTTGTCATAAATAACAGTGACAAACGAAAAATACACCGCCGGAAGTTCTTGTTGACAAACAACGACAGTAATTTAATTCAGCTGAATACACGTCATTGATTGGTTGAAATTGCTAAAATAGGACAACTTTAACATGAAATTACTTCGTAAATATAAGTTTTTCTCAAAAATGCTAAGAGTAAATGGTGTTTTATATGACACATTCTACCAGTGTCCGAAATTTGAAAGTGTTTAGTTACAAAAAATTATTTTTTAAATCTGTCTGTCAAAAGGTAAAGATCTCATTCTCCCTCTCTCCCACTCCCTCTCCCTCCACCTCCCTCTCTTCCTTCTTAGTGGCCAACGGTATGTTTTAGTTGTATACATTTATTAGAGCCTTGCGTTCTTACGTCACACAAAATTTATCTCCTGTACCGAGAACTTGGAAATCGTTACATTGCTGCCTTTGACACAAGAAAAACTTTAGAGTGTTATCTAGTTTAAGAATTTTCTAGTTGTCTGTTTAAAGTTTCTATCTACTACTCATCTCTTTGATCGGAGATTTTCTGTCAGATTGTTAAATTGCAACGCTATCGGTCTCTTTTCAAACACAACTCTATCAACCCTGCTATATATCCACTTTCTCCTTCCTGTACAATGACGATTTTCTTTCTGTAACTTCTAACCACGCATACTCCAATGAAGTTACCATCTTTAAATTCTTAATCTTTCGCACACAAACGTCATCCATATGCAAACTACACACACATCACAGCAAGTATACACTTTTTCCATGGGCAGAGATCTTGAAAACATTCTTGCACTGGACAGCCCAATGTTCTTCAATGACACATAGAAGTCGCAATCACTATACTTGTCGAAGAAACAATTTGCTTTTTGCACACTCACTACTCTTTAACACCCATTTATCTTTTACTTCTTTCAGTCATTGGACTGCGACCATACTGGGTCACCGCCTTGAAGGGTTTTAGCCGAACAGATCGACAGAGTACTTATTTTTAAAGTCTCGTATTTATTTTATCTGTCACTTTTGGCGAACTGCTAAGCTATGAATACGTAAACAAACCAACAACGGTTGTCGAACGGTAGGGGAAGGAAAAATACCGATACAAAGACAAGCACACGCATGCACGCACACACACACACACACACACGACGGGCTTTCATGCAGTTTTCTGTACCAAATTCACTCTCATGGCGTTGGTTGTCCCAGAGCTCTAGGAGAAGACACTTGCTCAAGATGCCGCACAGTGGGATTGAACTCAAAACCACGTGGTTTTAAAGCGAGCTTCTTAGCCACAAAACCTCTACTCTAACGATCTCACAGGATAGGTTCACATTACCGAAATTGCAAAACAAAGACTGGTCATAATATTCTTCAGCATGGAATCAGTTTCTAAATTGTTACAAAATCGAAATGCGATCATATCAGAACATTTAAGCGGCAGCTGCTACTTTACATATAATCTCCACAAAGATCTACTAAGAAGACTATTCGATTGACAGATATATATTCATACATGATTTAACTTCAACCACTGGCGAAGCTTGAGTGTAGGCCGTTCAGAGCAGCCTTCCATTTTTCTCTATAAACACCAACGTTCAGACGTTCGAACTGCACATCATACATATCGTTTTTTTTTTTGTCCTCTCTCCATTCCGGCCCTCTTAATCCTTTCTGTCGAAGAGCGTAGGCCCGAAACGTCAAAGACTTTTCCATTCTTCCCGAACGTTAACCTAATACACTTGCTTGCTGTTGTTCCTTCACCTGTTTCGTCTTTTGTTTTTTGTAAATTTGAACTATATGTATATATATATATAATATATATATATATATATATAATATATATATATATATATATATATATATATATATATATATATTGTTGTATTTAGGAACGGTCATTTTGCCAGTTTAGCCAATAAAAATCACACGCACTATATATTTGGTGTTACTTTGCTTCAGTGTTATTTATTTTTTACATTAATCTTAATCTTATTTCGGCCAGAGTTCTTTCGTCACACTCCTGTGACTGCATCAGTGCTCCTTTGTTTTCTTCTTATTTATTTGTGTCTCTCCTTACTAACCGTCAGCCATAAAAAATCTTGCACAACAAATATTTAAACATATATATATATATATATATATATATATATATATATATATATATATATATATATATATATATCCGCCTGTGAGAAAATGCGCACCGACATGAGATAGTTACCTCCATAGTATTCGATCTTTGACAAGAGCATTCAGGGGAAACTATGTCATAACCTACCCATGCTGTGATGTTATCTCTCTGTGATGTTGCCCACCTCTGTTACTCTTTCCATTAATTATGCCTTCCAAAACAGACCTTGCTAACACCACAGACCATTCGCTTCGGTGGTCAAGCAAGTTGAGTTATTTTATTTTTGATGACAAAAGTGACTGGTGTTAATTTGGTTATTTGTCATAGATCTTCAATTCTCACATGGCCTGAGAGTCTGATATTTGTATTAAATCGTATTACATGATTGTGAAAGACTATCAACGTATCGAAAACTGAATGCATGGCAACAGAGAAAACTAATCCGGACCTCAACCTTACAATATATGGCAAACCAGTAAAACTAGTGTGTGAATTAATCTACCCCAGACACAATCTCTGTTCAAAAAACGATAGAATGATAGCAGCCGACGGATCTTTTCGGTTTGAACGGCAGTTTTTTCTAGCGGTGTCATATGAAATTGTCACCCATAATTAAGACCCTAGTATCGATCTATTGCATTTCAATATGTTTTAGGGTTAGGGTTATGGGTGGGGGGAAGGGTATCTTTTTTTCTTTAGAAATGTAAATAAACCCAATCTGTTTCTTAAACGAGGGACATATTCATACGGCACAGAATGTTTTCACCTCAATAGACGTCATTGATTGGTTGAAATTGCAGAAATTGAAGGAAAAAAACAACAAATATCTTAGAAACCATAGAATTTTCTCAATAAAGCAAAGAGAAAAAGATGTTTTTTAAACACATTCTACCAGTTTACGAAGTTTAAAAGTGTTTAGTTACGTGGAAATTATTTTTAAAAACTGCCGTTCAAACCGAAAAGATCACAGCCGACTATAGAACCAGACTTTGTTGGGCAGCCTTTGATAGGAACGAAATTGCACTCACTTCAAAACGAATGCCCATACCACATTAAAATCAAGCACCTACAGCACCTATGTTCTTCCAGAAGTCTTATATGGTCAAGACTGTGCCAACCGAACTTCTGTTGCACTACAGAAACTTGGACGAAAAAAGAGAAAAAAGTTATTAAGTGAAAGTATAACGTTTCAGACACAGTCCTTCGTTGAATGCAAAAAGAAAACTCATGGTAGAGAGAAGAGAGTCAGGAAAAACGCACGCTGGCAACTCATATGTTCAACACACGCATGCGCGCGCGCGCGCCAAGTTAGCGGACGTATCAGAGTGACGCAGTAGAAACTAGTGGTGGTCTGTATCGGTAAATAATAAATACAAAAAAGTTAACAAAACGACATATGTATATGATGAGGTGGAGGAAGAGAAATTGATGTTTCGAACAAGGCCTTTTCTCAAGAGTGGTCTGTGATTTTAAGTTGATTGTGCTTCTAATGTAATATAGAAGTTTAATATTATTTGCAGAGATCAAGAAGGCCAACTATTAAGTGTTCTGTAATGGCAGCTTAGGACAAGATAAAGAGGTAAACAAAGAAAAGATTTATAACCTGGTGGGAATATAAGGAACATTTTTTGGTCAGTTTCATTTGCTTCGTTTTGAAAAGGTCGAATTCGAAGTCCAAAAATAAATAAATAAATAAATAAATAAAAATAAAAAAGACAAAAAAGGTGGCGGGAATTAGAATCCGATGAAACTAGTGATAATAATCAGACTATTTTGGATCTAGCAGTCATTGACAAACGAAATCCATGTTTATTGTTTCCATATTCCAGTCATAAAACTCAGCATTTCAATATCTATTTCCAGTTAGAAGGTTTGAAATTAAAAGATTTTATTGATAGGAGTATTATTGCTCAATCAAATACAAAAATGTTTCGGCGACAATACCGTCCGAACGTTGTTTTCTAAGGACAACGATTTTGAGAGGAAATAACTAATCGATACCATTGTAGTGTTCGCGCCCTGGGCCAGGGGCGTAGCCAGGTTCTAAAATTAGTGGGTGCGAGCGCTTAACAAAAGAAGGCGCCGCGACACATTTCAAACAATTTTAAACTGATTTCTCTTATATTTAACGAAATATTTCATTAGTTATAATTTATGTAATTGTATTCTGCGTTCATGAATTTTATGCTTCAGTAATAATGTAATTATGTATGAACCTTACAACTATTTATATTGGTGTGATGTGAAGATGATGAACCCACTGTATTGTCCAGTGCCGCGAGGTTATGACACCAGGGTTTGTTTTGGTTCTTCAGATGTCAGCGGCCAACAAAGCACCACAAGAGATTGAGCTGACGAGCTGGCAGAAACGTTAGCACGCCGGGCGAAGTGATTAGCGGTATTTCGTCTGCCGCTACGTTATGAGTTCAAATTCCGCCGAGGTCTACTTTGCTTTTCATCCTTTCGGCGTCGATTAAATAAGTACCAGTTACGCACTGGGGTCGATGTAATCGACTTAATCCGTTTGTCTGTCCTTGTTTGTCCTCTCTGTGTTTAGCCCCTTGTGGGTAGTAAAGAAATAGGTATTCCGTCTGCCGTTGCGTTCTGAGTTCAAATTCCGCCGAGGTCGACTTTGCCTTTCATCCTTTCGGGGTCGACAAATTAAGTACCAGTTATGCGCTGGGGTCGATGTAATCGACTTAATCCCTTTGTCTTTGTTTGTCCCCTCTGTGTTTCGCCCCTTGTGGGCAATAAAGAAATAAGAGATTGAGCGGACAATTCAGAAACATGGGAGATTGATCAAATAAAGCAATGACTCCAGAAAGTCCTTCTAAGGTCAAGCGAGTATAAAGAGTGAGAGTGAGAGAGAGAGAGAGAGAGAGAGAAAGAGAGAGAGAGAGAGATTCCAATTTTATCGTACTAGTAAACTAAAAGTTTTCAAAAATCATTGAAAATATTGTGCTCGGGGGTAGCGAACGTTCCCTTTGTTTCCCTATTAGCTACGCCACTGTCCTGGCGTTGTTTCTTGCAGGATATCGTGGGCACCAATTTTTAGTGTGGTGGTTCGTTGTATATTCTTTGCTGGCTATTCACAATGTGTGGTAGATTGCGTGTGTAGACAATAACAGCGTTAAAGTTTAATTGAGTTTTCAAATATTTTATTAACCTGCATCGTTATATTTACAAATGTACATCCAATAGGAAACGTCCGTATATAACTTGCTGGGTAATGTTATGTTGTAGTGTGAGGAATTTATATCATTGCATATAATTACTGCGCGTTATTCGATACAAGAGAGAGACCGACATACTGCTATAAGTGAGCTGGGTTTCCACAGACAGCTTAGCGGCTATCTGAGCTGATGTTAAATTTGCAAACTTTTACTGCTGTTAGTTACATTCTAGAATCTTCGGTCAAACTGTGTGGCGGGAAAACTCGCTGCGTCAACCATAATAAGACAGCCAGTGATGATTGATCGAGTCATATTCACGCAGGAGTTAAAACCTTTTTATGGTGATGCTATTCCCTTTGTGAAGATACATTAGTTTGTGGTTCTAGATTAGGAGAATCTAAAAGCTATGGTTCAAATCTCAGCCGGGGTGTCGTTACGTCATCGATTTCAGAACTTGATCGAAAATGTGGCATGGACTGATTTACGAAAGAGTCCGCAACAAGTTTTTCCCATCTCTCCCTATCCAATTTATATTGTAACCTCGTGTCAGAAGAAACAAAGTGTATAGAATTGCCTTCCGTATATTATTAGCATGTTTAATAGTCTCGGATTCTGAAACGTAAGGCATAAAATTAGATACGCTCTTAATCATTCAATAATGCATCTTTTCTGCGTTTCGTATTGGCCAATGAATACAAGGTATATTTAAGCTATTTGGATATCTGAACTAAACTGAATAGCCAACCAATTAAATGATTAATTAAATAGACAGTTTAACTATAATCCTCTATGAATGTCGAATAGCTTCGTGGTTTGGCATGTACTGACCGACAGACACTGAATCATTTCGAAATAAAGCTAGTTCATACATGTGGTATACCCCTGGTGGTCAGCTATCATAGGTGGGGGCGGGGTAGTGCAATCCCTCCTACATTATATTAAGTTATTGTATGTTTGGAAGTTTGAAATTTAAAAGGGTACAATTTATATACATTTAATATCGGTATTTCGTCCGCCTTTACGTTTTGAGTTTAAATTCCGCCGACATCAACTTTGCTTCCCACCCCTTCGGAATCGATAAAATAAGTACCAGTCGACCACTGGAGTCGATGTAATCGACTTACACCTATCCCCGAAATTGCTGGCCTTGAGCCAAAAGTTAGAAACCAATATTTCTTTTCCCTATATATTATATAGATCTTAAAATTTCCAGCCGTTGGTAGCCATGTATGGCACCATTTCATCCCTTCTTCGAATCATCAGCACCGCATAACCTGAGGCTTCCCTCTAAAATGTCGACTGTTTCTTGACTATCAGAACACAATTTTTATGCTTTCCTTGGGAAGCTGTCCAAAAAGTCTTAAGTTGGGTGATTTGTCTATTTCTTCCGATCGATTATTACACCTTCGTTATTGTCGTTTGTTTTATTTTAAGGTTTTGCTCTGTGATAGTGGCCATTAATATGAGCAGACACTTGTCTTTTCTTCCTTCATTTTTTCGTTCTCTGTTTTCTTCGCGTTTCCTTTATGTTTCTTCTTCTTCGGTATCTTTCAATCGGTGGCGCCGCCACTTACATCTGTTCAAACGTGTATATATCCACACAAACACATGCATATGTAAGCATGTACACGCACGCACGCACGCACTCACACACACACACACACACACACACACACACACACACACACACACACACACACACAGTAACTGAACTAACAGGCGAGTCCATATCTCCGTGTTGGAATTATGCGCTCGGCAGACAAAATTCTAAATTTCACATGTCTTCCTTCATATACGAGGTGCTAAGAATAAGTTTTCTTGGGAATGTTACACTAGCATTCTAGTTAGGAGTGAATTACAAAATAAGTTTGATTTAAGAGCACATGTAACACCTTGAATATTTACTATTATGTGTGCATGTATTCCTCGCCATATCGCGGTTCACCTATCGCGCACTCAGTACATCGCGGATTTTTCTGGCAAATAAATGTAAATTTATATCTGGACTCTTCAGTATATCACGGATTTCTGCAACCGATAAGTATTTATATATTTTTATATTTTAATTATTTCTGTTGGAGATTTTGGAACGTAACACTCGCAATAGTCGAGGGATTACTGTATGCGAAGGTGTGGCTGTGTGGTAAAAAGCTGACTTTCTAACCACATAGTTCCATGTTCAACCACGCTGTGTCACACATAGGACAAATGTCTTCTACAATCAGGGCCGGCTCAAGGTACCGGTAACTCAGGTTGTCACCTGGGGCGCCATGTGCTAGGGGTCGTCAAGGAGGGCGTGACAAAGATAAGGAGATTTCCACGACCGTCAGCTTGTACACGCCGAAGTTCAGCTTTCCCGGGGCGCCAGCAACCTAGGGCCGGCCCTGTTTATAATAACCCTGGGCCAACCCAAAAACTTGCGAGTGGATTTGGTAGACGATAACTGAAAGAAGCCCGTCATACATATATATGTGGGGGGCGCGTCTATCTTCGTGTATGTTCTCTATCATTACTTTACAACCAGTGCTGGTTTGTTTACGTCCCTATAAACGATAGAATAAGTACCAGACTTCTAATGACCGAATCGAAAGCACTGAATGGAGAAGCTCCTTCTACTTACTAAGCCGCCTACGACATTGAAACAGCCTGGATCAACATTTCGAGGGAGAAAAAATGCCTGCTTAAAGCCAGATCCAATTTACCCCTAACATGATGGCGACTACTACAGCAACGTCTGCAACCGGATCTGCAAATCCCGGATATGTCTGAATTCCCAGATGAGAAGACACGGTAAAACTTTGAATTAAGGACACTGTACAGCTGTGTCCTTCATTCATCGAAGCGACAAGAGTTCAATACGTGTGTGTGTGTGTGTGTAATATGACAAAATAATCATTGTTAAATTTGGGTGATTGCAGCTGTCCTTATTTTGGTGAAGCGTCAGCATGGAAAACAAGAAAAGAAAATGGATGCTACGATGTTATGATTTGAGTGAAAATGAACTCTAACCTTCAATCGTAGCATCCATGTTACTTGGTACTGTTGATGAGAACGATTGTGTCGGAAGGTACTAAAATAGTTATGATAGTCTGAGACAGAGCAAACTGCGTATAAAAATATAATATAATATAAAGGTGAAGATAAGGCTTTGCAAATCTCTGGTTTCGGGTCCGGTCCTACTATGCAGCGCCAAGGACAAATGTATTCAACTATAGCTCCAGGCCTACCAATATGTGCAGATTTGAGAGAAAGTGTGGTGTGTGTGTACACACACATTCATAGATACATATATGTGTATGCTTGTGTGTGTGTGTGTGTGTGTGTCTGTCTGCTGTGTATGCATTTCGGTGTCTATATATGAGAAATATGAGGGTAAGAGAGGGATAGATAGATAGATAGATAGATAGAGAGAGAGAGAGAGAGGGGGAGAAAGGGGAGAGAGAGAGAGAGAGAGAGAGAGAGAGAGAGAGAGCAGATTCGCACACTTATGGTAGCGGTCCTTCTGTTTCTCTAAGCTCTGTAAAAGAACTCGGAAGGTTGGGTCTTTTTAGTAACTCTCGCATATATATATTGTGTGTGTGTGTGTTTAAAAACATGTGGGTTCGAGTGCCACAAGCAGCCTCCGACTTTTTTTCCATCCAAGGGTTTTTTTTAAAAATCCTCGCTATTATTTATAGCTTTATCTACTTCGAATGTCACTGTTAAAAACGATTTATTTTACGTCTTTCAAAAGTTTCTAAATTCTCATGGCATCAATGAAATACATTTCTCGCTGGTAAGAACAAAACTTCTAAAATTAATGGAAAAATTAGAAGGAATATTTTGGTCCAATGCACTACGCAGTATTCTTTATTTTATCAACTCTATATAGTGAGTCCATTTTCACCTTATGCTTGCATATGTACACATTTGTGTACAAACAAGAAAAAATAATAGCAAACTTGAAATAGAGTCTTATATTCAGCAGGAAACAGCCAATATGCTCACTCAAAGACAATTCGTTACTCGGAGTTTCCCACCGTCGCGGTATGTGATTGCCCTCCTTCGTGTCATGTCATAACTATATGCATTGCGCGCGCGCACACACACACACTTTATTTAACCGGCAGAAGTTATAGAGTGACTCGATGACTCGAGAGCCGAGAGTTTCGTTTTTGGGAGGGCACTTATCATGGTTTGAGAAGTACTAATGCATGAAACTATCTGTCCTTGAGTTACTTTATATCTTTTCCTTGTATACACACACACACACACACACACACACATATATATATATACACACACATACATACATGCACACACACACATCCACAATAACACAAAACAACAACAACAACAATAATAATAAACCAAAATAACAGAAGTGAAATGTTTATTCGATTTGTTGACAGCTGTTTCGCAATTTGTATCTAATTACATCAGAGACATTAAAACGTCCAACACATAAATATACATATGATGAGAGAGGTTCCACCTATGCGCCCACGAAACTTAAAGTCATGTGGAATCGAGTCAAACTGCAATTATATATGGTCTCGATGACTTCCTATCTATTCCCTTGAAGTCATTGAAGCAGGCTTCAGCGAAACCACTTCAGATACTTTTCCAGGGTTTCCTTGCAGGTGATAAAATTCCTAAAAAGCTAAAAGAGGGCATATATGCCCTATCCATAGCGGCGGGAGCAGAGGCTAAAAACTACCGATCGATTTCTCTGATTTTACATAGCGAATTCATGGAACAAATCATCAAAAGAAAATTGATAACGTTTCTAGAAGAAACTGTTTTACTGAACGATACTTAATATGGCTTTCGTCCAGGAAGAAGTTGTCTCACACAGCTCTTGCAGTACTGTGACTGAGTTTTGAAGCAGCTGTTTGACCATTCAAATATCGATGTGATATATCTTGATTTCGCAAAGGCCTTTAATAACGTGGGTCATGGCATGATGTGTCACCAGTTGCGGGACCTTGACATAGATGGTAAATAGGGAGAATGGTTGCATGAGTTTCTAAAAGATAGAAGTGAGGCAGTTGTAGCAAATGGTGTCCTCTCTAAGGGAACACAAATTCTGAGTGGAGTCCCCCAAGGAACTGTCTTGGGGCTATTACTGATTATAGTACCTCTCTTAGACATGTCCATGGTCAGTCGCTGTTATTAGCTGCGTTGATGATACAAAATTATCACAAGCAACTAAGAACCCTGACGATGTCGCAAGCTTGCAGCGGGACTTAAATGCAATATACAAATGGGCTGAAGAAAACAACATACAAGTTAATGCTGGAAAATTTCAAGCACTGCGCTATCAGCTCATGAATGCATCACAGCCTGCATATACAGGTACCGAAGGCACTGCAATCTCAGTCACAGATAGTGAGAGACTTGAAGTTTAATAAGTGTAATGATGCATCATTTCATATGCACATTACAAAGATGGCAACAAAGTACAAACAATTGGCAGGATGGATACTAAAGTCCTTCAGGATAACAGACCCAGAAGTCGCGTTGACCAGGTGGAAAACTTTCGTTCTCAGCCGCCTGGACTACTGCTCACAGCTGTAGTCACCACATAACATAGTGCCAAACTAACAGCGGAGCTTGAAGGGATCCAATGTTATTCCACTAAAAAGACTGTAAGAGCAGTAAATGAACAACAGAGAGAGGCTGAAAAAACTACGACTTTATTCCCAGGAGCGAAGACGCAAGACATATGTAATAATCTACAGGCGTAGGAGTGGCTGTGTGGTAAGTAGCTTGCTTACCAACCACATGGTTCTGGGTTCAGTCCCACCGCGTGGCACCTTGGGCAAGTGTCTTCTACTATAGCCTTGGGCCGACCAACGTCTTGTGAGTGGATTTGGTAGACGGAAAATGGAAGAAGCCCGTCGTATATATGTATATATATATATATATATATATATATATATATATATATATATATGTATGTGTGTGTATATGTCTGTGTGTCTGTGTTTGTCCCCCCAACATCGCTTGACAACCGATGGTGATGTGCTTGCGTCCCTGTAACTTAGCGGTTCGGCAAAATAGACCGATGGAATAAGTACCAGGCTTACAAAGAATAAGTCATGGGGTCGATTTGCTCGACTAAAGGCGGTGCTCCAGCATGGTCACAGTCAAAATGACTGAAACAAGTAAAAGAGTAAAAGAGAGTATGGAAAACTCTGGAAGAATTAGTACCTAATTTGGGCACCAAGTATTATACAAGTGCTTGAACTGGGCGAGATTGCGTTGTACCAAAAGTACCGTTCACCCCGTCTAACGTCAAGACCAGGTACTGTAATAGCTTATGGTTCAAAGGCCCTCATCTCTTCAATGCTCTGTCAAACGATTTAAGAAATCTACGCAATGTGGATGTGGATGTTTTCAAAAAGGAACTGGACATTCTCCTATCCACGATACCAGACGAACCAACGTCCCGGCAAGAAGTGCGGATGAGGGCAGCAGTGTCAAACTCCCTCATACACTAAATGGGTCAACAACCATGATAAAAGCGCATGCAAGAGTGGTGTTATGAAATCCCACTACCCCAAAGAAATCAGCCAAATAAGAAAGCTGTGGAAAAAGTGCAAAATCACACTGGTGCTCCAGTATGATCGCAGCTGCAAGGCTAAAACGAACAACAGAAATATTCACATACGTACACAGAGTAAATGGTGCTATTGAAAGTAACAGGATCAAAGAATGTTGGTGACAGATGATTTCGAAGAATTGCAATAAAGCACCAAGCAATGGAAGAATGAATTTCACTGGCTGTTTTCCACTGGATATAAATCTCTACTTCATGTTTATATTTAACAATGCGCTAGGTTCCTGTAACGAACCTACGAAACTTTGGGACCAAATCAAACGGTTTTAAATAATAATATAGGAGTGGCTGTGTGGTAAGTAGCTTGCTAACCAACCACATGGTTCCGGGTTCAGTCCTACTGCGTGGCATCTTGGGCAAGTGTCTTCTGCTATAGCCCCGGGCCGACCAATGCCTTGTGAGTGGATTTGGTAGACGGAAACTGAAAGAAGCCTGTCGTATATATGTATATATATATAAGTGTGTGTATATGTTTGTCCCCCTAGCATTGCTTGACAACCGATGCTGGTGTGTTTACGTCCCAGTCACCTAGCGGTTCGGCAAAAGAGACCGATAGAATAAGTACTGGGCTTACAAAGAATAAGTCCCGGGGTCGATTTGCTCGACTAAAGGCGGTGCTCCAGCATGGCCGCAGTCAAATGACTGAAACAAGTAAAAGAGTAAGAGTAATTCCTACTCAATGTGTTGAGGGTCATTTCCTTTTGTCCACTCGTATGTATGTATGTATGTATGTATGTATGTATGTATGTATGTATGTATGTATGTATGTATGTATGTATGTATGTATGTATGTATGTATGTATGTGTGTGTGTTTATCTCTTGACTTCCTTTCTCATGCCAACGATTTTCTGTAAAGCCGTTTTCAATTTGCAAAATTTTTCTTTCACCAAGTTGGCGCTAATACATTATATATTATGTGACAGTGCGAAATCGAATGGTGTGTGTGCGCCCGTGTAAATATACACACACTCACACACTTATTTCTACATACATACATGCATGGGTGTATACATGTATGCATGCAGTAAAAGTTGCGCTTTGCAATGACTTTGGGGACGGAGCCGTTTCGATAACAGTAACCGGATGGAGACAATATTCTGAGCATGTTTGGGATTACAAAATTTGATGACATTATCCGTGATCATAATAAGCGACTCTTACTGTATATTTTACGCGATCAGCGGCGCAAACGAAACTCTGAGCAGAAACTGAAAAATACGCTTAATATTACAATAAATATTTACATTGTATTTTTCTAATGAGTCCTTCTCCACTTTTCTTTGGAAACTATATATACATACATACACAATATATATATATATATATAATATATATATATATACACATGTATATATATATATATATAGAGAGAGAGAGAGAGCGAGAGAGCGAGATAGACAGGCAGATAGATAGATAGATAGAATATAGATATTGGAAAGAGAAAGATAGAGAGAGAGAAAGAGAAATGGATAGATAGATAGATTGAGAGAGAGAGAGAGAAAGATCAAGACGCAGTGCTGCTCCCAGCTGCTGCTGTTGCACAGCTAACACCACATCAACCGTCCGTCTATCGGCCTGTCTTCTGTCTGTCTGCCTGACTGTCTGCGCGTCCAACCGACCAACCAACCGACATGACGGAGAAGCGACCTTAGTGACGTCCTCAACTGCATTGATTGTCAACAGAAAGGTGAGTACTTTTCTTTTTTTTTTTCTACCCCTCATCCTTCCTCGTCTTACTCTATTTATCTCTTCTGTGTATTTTACCTCTGTCTATCTATCTTTCTTGGCTGTCTCTGTCTATCTTTCTCTATCGATCTGTTTACCTATATATGTAACTATGTATGTATGTAGGTATGCATATATGTATCTATGTACCAATTAAAAAAAAAATCAATCTATTTATCTGTAGATTCTTCCATCTCCCTCGCAGACATTCCCTTAGATCTCCCTAACCATCACCATATATTTTTTCCTGTTTCCCCTCTATCTGTTTTTCTATATCTTATTTATTTTCTCTCTATAAGACACCAACTGCCCGAAATGGTAAAATTGTTCGGCACATCTATCTATACACCGCTGCAGTATCTTAATGACATTGCTATTATTAAAATAAAATAAAAAATAAAAGAAATCATTATTATTATAATTGCAACTTTACAGCACAGACAGATTTACAGCCTGCCAATCATATTGACTATGAAGCTCCTAAAAGACTTACTTTCTTGAGAGAGACTAAGAACGAGCTAAAGAGGGAGAAAGAGAGAGAGAGAAAGAAAGAAAAAGTTAACAAAACAAAGTGCTCGAAGAACACCAGAAACAAACTGACCGGTTGGTATTGTTATTGTTGTATTGAAATGATGACAAGGTGGGGACAGTTGGTTTGTTGTTGTTTAATTGGAGTTTTTCTTTCCCCCTCCCCCCTCTTTGATGTTTTAACGAACACAAATTCCATCGTGGCTGATAGAATCGCAGGAAGAGTAGAGAGACCGAGTGAAATATTCTGTAGAGAAAGAAGACAGGTGTCTGCATGTATGTATATATTTATCTGTGTATATACATGTATATATATACAGATCTATATCTATATTATTTATGTATGCAGGAATATATATATATTTGTTTGTGTAACTATCTACTTGTGTGTATATGCGATTGTGAAATGAGTGCGAGTGGGAAATGACTAATGGTTGCCTCCGTCCCGGGACGATTTTTACCGTTCCATTTCAATCGTCTTTCATTCTTGTCTGTTATAATATATACTAATACAGTCTCTAATTTTATATAATCTCCTTTATTATACACTTCACGTATTGAACAACTGCTTGCATTTTATTTATTTATTTGAAAACTTTGGTTCTGGATAATTCAGTACTCATTCCTTCCAACATTTATTTCAAGTTGTGTGTGTGTGTGCGTGTGTGTAAGCAACCAAAAAAAAAAAAAAAAGTGTTGCTTGTTTTCATATTGTCAACAGCGTGAATATTTGATGTTGGTGTGATGGTGTGGGATAATCTGTTTTATTGATCGTTAAAGAGACATGTTGTGTTTAAACTTGTAGAAGATGTATACACATGTGTATGTGTGTGTGGGCTGTTTAGAGCGATGTCCGTTCCAAGACGGAACCGAGTTATTTTGAATATCTATATAGGATGGTTTTGAAGTTGAAAGTTCTTGTACTTAAACACGGTGCCAATTACTGCTAAACATGTAGTAATGTTCTTTTGGGACCGAACCCTTTCTGGCTTTGAAACTACAATCGTCCGATGCCGTTAGACGTACCAGAACATCTGCAATCGCACACATACCAACATTTGTATTTACATACACGCTAACGCATTTGTTTACATAAACACACATGCAGAGATCTATGTTTACACATATATATGTCTATATGCCGAAACAATTCACATACACACACACATCAACACAGCTAAAACAATAACAATCAGGCAGACTAAACATATAAACACCACACATATATGTATACACACAAGGGATTGATGATCTCTGCTTCACTCGTACCATGAGTGTGTGTGTGTATGTGTGTAAAGTTTGGTTTCTTATTTATTTCGGTTACCGCAATAATTTCCTGATAAAGTTTGCCATATATGCTGTTATTCCATAAGTATTTTGGATTATGTTGTCACTATTATAAGTAATGCTTGTACGTAAATTGTTTTACCGTTTTGTTTATTAAACACTGAGACGGAGGGGGGGGGGTACGTTT
>NC_043006.1:45468297-45540797 GCF_006345805.1 Octopus sinensis
AAACTGTATTTTTTACTTGTTTCAGTCATTAGACCATGGCCAGCTGGGGCACTGCCTTGAAGAATTTTTAGTTAAATGAATTGACCCCAGAACTTTATTTTTATGCCTGGTACTTATCCTATTGGTGTCTTTTGCTGAACTGCTAAGTTACAGGGACATAAACACATCGACACCAGTTGTCAAGCAGTGGTGGGGGACAAACATAGCTACAAAGACAGACAGACAGACAGACAGACAGATAGATAGATAGATAGATAGAGAGAGAGAGATATGATGGGCTTCTTTCAGTTTCCATCTACCAAATTCATCCACAAGGCTTTGGTCAGCCTAAGGCTATAGTAGAAGGCACTTGCCCAACATTTCTCACAGTGGGACTTAACCTGGAACCGTGTAGTTGGGAGTAGGGTTTTTGAATGAATAGTCAGTGGAAAGTTTGAAATGTTAAAAGAGAGAGAGAGAATGGTGCAGCTTCATTCAGATTATATTTCCATGAAGAGTGAACATCATTATTATTATGATCATTTAACCCTTTTATTACCATATTTCTGTTGAGATGGTCTGTGTTTCTTCTACTTAATTTTTAAATATAACAAAGAATTTAGTAAAATAACTTAGTTATCATTAAGCTAGTGTTAGGAACATTAAGATTTGGAGGAAGATTTTAATTAAGAACTTTTGAAAACGAGACATTTGTACTACTGAGCCAGAGGCGGTTTCAGCCGGATTGGTATCGAAAGGGTTAAAGCATCAGCTGGCAGAACCGTTTGTGCACCGGACAAAATCTTAGCAGCATTTTGGCTGTTCTTATGTCCTGAGTTCAAATTCTGCTGAGGTCGACTTTGCTTTTCATCCTTTCGGGGTTGATAAATTAAGTACCAGTGAGATACTGGGGTTGATGTGGTCTACTAGTCCCCCCCCCAATTTCTGGCCTTGTGCCTTTAGTAGAAAGGATTATTATGATTGTTTTAGCTTCCTCTTTTCCGTCCAGCTGGGGGGAACACATACGCCACAGAAACCAGGCCCATGAGCCTGGTTAGGCTTGAAAAGGGCGCATAAATAATAATAATATATATATATATATATCTCAAGAAGAGATGAGCGATGGTCAGAGTCTGCTCCAGCTAGCAATATATTGTAAACCAGCTGGCGGAAGATCTGCTTGGGGTTAAACTAGTAGTAATATGGAACAGCCACTTTGTGGCAATTAACTTTACTTGTTAGTATAGTTACTACTCTCATCTCGAGATTTTACAACTAGCTACTTTGTTTGTTGCGAATAAGTGACTGATGGTTGCTTTGTTTACAATATATTGCTAGCCGGAGTGGACTCTGGCCATTTCTCTGGTGACCAGGTGTTTGTGTCTGAAGATGAGCAAACTAGCTCGAAACTGAGTCAGTCTCATGATCCTGTCATCTGCTGGGGGATGGCAGGGGTTTGTTCCCCTATTGGCAATGTATATGTACTGGGTACAGTGCTGCACCGATGAGCTGGTGGAAGATTTGCCTGGGGTTAAACGAGTAGTAACACAGGACAGCCACTTTGATGTGAGGAGTAACTTTATATATATATATATATATATATATATATATATAATATATATATATATATATTTATACACATATACATTTATATATATTAAAAATTTTGGGCTTCTGTGACTGACAAATTTCATGGAATAATGTGAAATTCAAAGCAACGTTACATAATTCTAAATAGTGCCATCATTTCTAGCACAGAATTTGTAGTAGTAGGAAATGAATTTAATCTTTTCCTTGATGTTGGTGTCAAATAACCAGAACAGAAGTATAGTGAAGAATATGTTAGTTATCTTACTGCAAATGCTCTCTACAACTTTGGTTAGTAGTATAATTGCCTAATTTTCATTTGCAAAATTGTTTTATGTCTGTTTATTATTGCAGAAGAGATAATTGCTTCAAATTGTTGGATCCAATTCTTCATAATTTGTTTCCTAAAACACAAACAGATAACATAGTAATTTGATTGAGGATAGGCCTCCAATATGTGTGGCACATGCCTGAAGGTCTAGTTAGCTGTTTAGACCTATTTCCAGCAGCAGTTCATTTCGTTTCTAGCTTGAAAAAGATGACATTCTACTCACATTCTAAAAGCTGTTGAAATGATTTAAGTTATGTTGAAGAGATCTATGAATTTTTTTGAGCTTTAAGTGTAGTTTTTTTACTTTTTATTTTTTACTGAAAATTAAAAGTGGAAAATTGTGACACAAACTCCTACTTTGCACTTGTTGAATATATAATATAAATCTTCAATCTAGATTGTGGTTGGGTATTAAAGGCACCAAGTGTTGCTTGTTAGCAATAAAAATGTATGATAAGAATGGTTGATAAGAATTGAATGAAGAAGTGTCACGAGCAGGCAATAGATAGTTAAGAGAAAGAAAGAGAGACGCCAAGTTATAGATAAATCCTATTGCTTTAGTGAAATAATCAGTGCCCTATTGGTTTCTGTGCAAAAAGCAGACTGGCTTGTGATTATATATGACTTGTGTATATCTTCCTACTACATGGCATTGGAAGTGGACATAATTTTGTTGGCTGACAAATGAATTTTATAAATATACTTTGCTCAGGTGTTTCGAGAAGATGGTTGTTATCTATAGGTAATCAGAAAAGCCACTTGATTGCTATACAATGTGTAAAATTAATTAAATAATTGCTGTGAGTTATTAATACTTAAATGAAATTAGAAATAGACTGAAGAATATGGAATGAAATACTTGAGTGACCTAAATGTGTTTATGCTAATCACAAGAACCAACTGTCATTTGCAAAGTGACTACGTTAACCACTGTGAATCAGCTGTTAAGAGGCAACATCTCCAGGCAATCCTGTTCATGGATAGATGCTTCATATTTTCATGATATTAATCTCTTTTTTTTACTCTTTTACTTGTTTCAGTCGTTTGACTGTGGCCATGCTGGAGCACCACCTTTTGTCGAGCAAATCGACCCCAGGACTTATTCTTTGTAAGCCTAGTACTTATTCTATCGGTCTCTTTTGATGAACTGCTAAGTTACAGGGACGTAAACACACCAGCATCGGTTGTCAAGCGATGTCGGGGGGGGGGACAAACACAGACACACAAACATATGCACACACACATACATATATATATATATATATATACATATATATGACAGGCTTCTTTCAGTTTCCGTCTACCAAATCCACTCACAAGGCTTTGGTCAGCCCAAGGCTATAGTAGAAGACACTTGCCCAAGGTGCCACGCAGTGGGACTGAACCCAGAACCATGTGGTTGGTAAGCAAGCTACTTACCACACAGCCACTCCTACGTCTATAATGTTAATGTTAATGTCCTGAAAATGTATGTCTTCATTCTATGTTTGGGGCAAGTTTGGCTCTTTCTGTACTTGTACTGTTCTGCAGAAATAATAATAATAAATAAATGCACCCTTTTAAAGCCTAGCCAGGCTCATGGGCCCGGTTTCCTGGTTTCTATGGCATATGTGTTCACAGTGTTACTCATTTTTGCCAGTCAAGTGGATTGGAGCAACGTGAAATGAAGTGTTTTGCTCAAGAACACAACGCGTCGCCGAGTCCAGGAATTGAAACCACAATCTTACGATCATGATGCCGATACCCTAACCACTAAGCCACGTGCTTCCATGTTCTACAGAAAACCAGACCAGAAGAATAATCTATTTTCACGAAATATATAATTGCAATTATGAGACTCAAATTAAAGGCATTTCTGTTTTTTTTCTTCATTTTGATAACTGGTAGGGTGGAACAATTTAAAAATTACAATTGATATTGCTGTCAAGTTAGTCTGTTGTTTCGTGTTGTTTTGTTAGGCATAGGCTTGGCTGTTGTGCATACAGAATTTGCTTCATACTTAACCATATGGTTTCAGGTTCTACTCTTCTGCATGAAACTTTGGACTAGTATTTTTGTCTTCTGCTGTAGACTCCTGGCTGACCAATGTCCTGAATGGAAGATTGTCATATATGTTTACACACACACACACACACGCATTTTAGTGAGTCTGTTTACATTCCATATGACATTGCTTGACAATTTATAAGCAAAACGATGTCGTTTTCACATCAAGGAACAATACTTGTTCTTGTGTGTGAGAAAGAGAGACGACACACACACACACACGCATACACACACACACACATACACACACACACACACACGATGAACTTCCAGCTCTTTGTGTTTTGAGTTCAAATCCTACCAAGGTTCCCCTTTGCCTTTCATACTTTCGAGATTGATAAAACAAGGTACTTGTCAAATTCTGGGAATGATGGTATTAACTAACCCTTTTTTCTCAAGATTGCTGGCCTTATATCTAAATTAGAAACAATTATTATTATTATTATTGATTAGCAAAATTAGAGAAGAGAGTCAGACAAATCTGTTGCAGTTTTAGCTATGTTTCTTTACATTATGTTTGAATCACATCTCATGGTTGACTTTGTCTTGTGGTTCATCCTTCCAAATCAAGTTCCATTTCAGTATTGCAGTTGAGTTATTTTGGTGTACTCTTCTGAAAAATTTCTTTGTTTTTGTGTTTATGTTAGACTAGCAGTATCGCCCGGCGTTGCTCAGGTTTGTAAGGGAAATAACTATAAAGCATTTTTAGAGAGTTATAGCCAAAAAATAGCAAAAAAATGATGGTAATTTTTTTTTTGAGTTAAAAAAGGTGGAGTTGCGTCCCCTAGACGGTCTGTGGTTTGGGTTTCTGATTCTCGACCCCATGTCGAATTTATCGATTTTTTTCAGAACTGGGGGAACTTTTCAAAATTTTCGCTGCGTTAGTTTTGAATTATGACATTGGGCTATGTGTGTGTCAAGTTTCATCAGAATCGGTTGAAAGCCGTGGTCAGAGTGAGGGTACGAGAAAACAGACACACAGAAAACGCACAGACAAACTGCCGTTTATATATAGAGAGATATAAAAAATTGGTAGAATTAGTAAAATGGCAAACAAAATACATTGTAGTATTTATCTTTTATTTTTTACCTGTTTCAGTCACTAGACTGTGGTCATACTGATGCACTGCCTTGAAAATGTTTTAGTCGAATGAATTGATTCCGATACATCTGTTTTTAACCTTGGTACTTATTCTGTCAGACTTTTGCTGCACCACTAAGTTTTAGGGACATAAACACACCAACATTGGTTCAATCAATGCTGGGGGACAAATACAGACACAAAGACACACACACATACATAATGGGTTTCTATAAGTTCTCATCTACCAAATCTTCGTACAAGGCTTTGGACAGTTCAATGCCCTGGTAGAACACATTTAGCCAAGGTGCCCTATGGTGGGACTGAACCTAGAACCATGTTGTTGGGAACCGAACGTCTTAGCATACAGCCATACCTGCATTTGTATCTTTACATTCTGAGATCAAACTCCTTTAGTGTCAGTTATCTTTCATCCTTCAACAGTCAATAAAATAAGAGCCAACCAAGCATTGGGATTGAGTTGTTTGACTGTTCCCTCTCTCTAAAATTTTTGGCCTTCTTCCCATGTTAGAAATCATTAATATCATTTGGACTAAATGCCTTGTGGTATTTAGTTATGTCTCTTTGAATTCTGCCAAAGTTGACTTTGCCATTAATTCTTTTGGCATTCTTAAAATAAATCCCAGTCGAGTATTGGAATCGATATAATCATTCCTCTAAAGCATCCTATATTTGAATTGAAGACTGTCTCCTCCCCCAAATTTTTGGCCTTATGCCTAGTGTGTACCAGAAATAGTAGGGAGCCTGAAAAAATGTGAGTACATGAAATTATGAACAGATCCAGCATGACAAAATAATTTACTGTATATCCTTTTCTACTCTAGGCACAAGGCCCAAAATTTTTGGGGAGGGGGCCAGTTGATTAAAACAACCCCAGTACACAACTGGTACTTAATTTATCAACCCCGAAAGGATGAAAGGCAAAGTCGACCTCGGCGGAATTTGAAATCAGAACATAAAGACAGATGAAATACCTATTTCTTTACTACCCACAAGGGGCTAAACACAGAGAGGACAAACAAGGACAGACAAATGGATTAAGTCGATTATATCGACCCCAGTGCGTAACTGGTACTTATTTAATCAAACCCAAAAGGATGAAAGGCAAAGTCGACCTCGATGGAATTTGAACTCAGAACGTAGCGGCAGACGAAATACCGCTAAGCATTTCGCCCGGTGTACTAACATTTCTGCCATCTCGCAGATATAATTACTGTATATCATGGGATATAAAATGCATTCTTTGCTCCCTAAAATGTCCCCCTTCCCCCGTCCCAAATTACCTCAGGTCGTATATGTGAAGTTGTTTTAAATATTACGTACTTTAATGCACTAAAAGCTTTTTTTACCTGAATATGTACTACTGAAATTGGGGGTACATCTAATATGCCTGTGCATCTTTTATGCCATCAAATATGGTAAGTTCAATTCACGATCACAAGGCTCTGGGGCTTGAGCCTACATTGTGGTATCTTAGAAAGTGTCTTTAATGGTAACCTTGGATCAACTAAAGTGTTATGAATAAAATTGGGTAGACAAACTGTGGAAGGCTGTCAAAATAGATTCTGCCTGTAATTCAAAGCTCCAGCCTTGTCTCTGTTTGTCTCTTCTTCTCACACATACACAGTGTTATGCCAATTCTGCTTCCTGAGGTTTATTTTATGGTTAGCTGTGTCTATAGAATACTCAGCTATGTTATATACTAATTTATTGAGCAGTAATTCAGTTGATCAATTAGCTGAATGCTTTTTACCAAAACTAGCAGAGAATCATTTTCTCTAGTTTCATGAATGAATTCAAATCTTCTCAGTGTCAACTTAGATTTTCATAAATCTGGACTCAGTTGGACAAGCACCAGTCATGTAATAAGATCAGTTGAATCAACTGTATATATGCTGCACCACCAAATAATGACTGTGTGTATCGTCATCATTCATCATCATCATCGTTTAACGTCCGCTTTCCATGCTTTCCATGGGTTGGACGGTTCAACCGGGGTCTGGGAAGCCAGAAGGCTGCACCAGGCCCAGTCTGATCTGGCAGTGTTTCTGCAGCTGGATGCCCTTCCTAACGTCAACCACTCCATGAGTGTAGTGGGTGCTTTTTACGTGCCAGACGAGACTGGCAAATGGCCACGATCGTATGGTGCTTTTTACGTGCTACTGGCATGGAGACCAGACAAGGCTGGCAACAGCCACGATCGGATGGTGCTTTTTACGTGCCACCGGTATATAAATCATAAATCTAGTTTGCTTTAAAGAAATGTGGTAGGGGATGAGAGGGTGGGGGTGGGGGGCGAGAAGTAACATCATCATCATCATCATCATTTAACGTCTGTTGTCCATTCTGGCATGGGTTGGACGGTTTGACTGGGCTGGCATGCTGGAAAGCTGTGCCAAGCTCCAGTCTGATTTGGCATGGTTTCTATGGCTGGATGTCCTTTCTAACGCCAACCACTCCAAGAGTGTAATGGGTGTTCTTACATGCCACCGGCACGGGTGCCATTTGTGTGACATCGGTATCTGCCATGATGGCAATTTTGCTCAGCCTGATGGGTCTTCTTCTCAAGCATGACATAATGCCCAAAGTTCTTGGTCATTGCCTCCGTAAGGCCCAGCACTCGAAAGGAACTCAGCCACTTTGGCCCCATGAGGCCCAGTGCTTGAAAGGAACTCAGCCACCTTGCCTCTGTGAGGCCCAACACTTGAAAGGAACTCAGCCACTTAAGGCCCAACACTCAAAAGGAACTCAGCCACTTGCCTCCATGGCGCCCAATGCTTGAAAGGAACTCAGCCACTTGCTTCCATGAGGCCCAACACTCGAAAGGAACTCAGCCACTTTTCCTCCATGTCATATGGCTAAAATCTAGATTATGGTCCCTTGTAAGAAGTAACTCTCTCAGCAAGACATGCCAAATGCTTGATAGTAAAGAGATTTCAGAAATTGTAAACCATTGAAATACCGGTTTCAAATTTTGGCACAAGGCCAGCAATTTCGGGGGAGGAAGTGAGTCAGTTACATCAACTCCAGTGTTCAAATGTTCTTTTTTATTATATTTACCCTGAAAAGATGAAAGGCAAAGTTGACCTGGGCGAAATTTGAACTCAAGCATAAAGACGGATGAAATGCTTCTAAGCATTTCACCTAGAGTGCTAACGATTCTTCCAGCTTGTCACCTTAGGATATACATTGATAATGATTTCAAATTTTGGCACAAAGCCAGAAATTTTGGGGAATGGGTTTAGTCAATTTCATGAACCCTAGTGTTCAACTGATACTTATTTTATTGACCCTGAAAAAATGAAAGTCAAAGTTGACCCGGGCTAATTTGAACAATGGACAAAATGCCACCTAGTATTTTGCCTGGTGTGCTAATGATTCTGGCCAGCTTGCTACCCTTAAACCATTGAAATATTAAAATGCATACTTTTGAGACTATAGACTCAACAGTCTTGACTGACTGAACTGGAAGAATGCATATACACATCTGTTGAAGGTGGCTGCAGATGTCTCTTGAATTTATATTATATAATCTCTTAATCAACAATTCTATTGCTTAAAGTTAAAATTAAAATTATACTCCCTCCTAAAACATAACTCTATCACTTAAAATTAAAAATGAAATTCATTTGTACACCTGATTACTTCAAGTTAAGATTATAGTTCCCCCTTCATAAACAATTGCATTGTCTGTCAAACAAAAATAACTTATCATCATCATCATCATCGTTTAACGTCCGCTTTCCATGCTGGCATGGGTTGGACGGTTCAACTGGGGTCTGGGAAGCCAGAAGGCTGCACCAAGCCCAGTCTGATCTGGCAGTGTTTCTACAGCTGGATGCCCTTCCTAACGCCAACCACTCCATGAGTGTAGTGGGTGCTTTTTATGTGCCACTGGCACAGGTGCCAGACGAGGCTGGCAAACGGCCACGATCGGATGGTGCTTTTTACGTGCCACCGGCACGGGGACCAGACGAAGCTGGCAACGGCCATGGTCGGATGGTGCTTTTTACGTGCCACCGGCACGGATGCCAGTCGGGCGGCGCTGGCAACGGCCACGTTCAGATGGTTCTCTTACGTGCCTCCAGCACTGGTATCTCAGCTACAAATTCCATTGATGTTGACAATTGTAGTTGTCTCCCCCTTATGTTGCTTGACGTATGCCGTTTGTCTACATCCACATTCTATAAAATAAGTCCCAAAGTGCTGGGGTTGATGTAAATGACTAAAACTCTTGAAGACAGGGAGGTGCTCTGCTATATCTTCAGTCCAATAGCAAATCAGCAAAAGTATATCAGATCTATGTTTAGGCGGATAATTAACTATTTCACAAGTCGTTGTGTGTGCAAGTATATGAGATGGTAGTTGTATGTAGTTAGGACTACCATGTAGTCTTAAGAAGCTACATGTATGTAGTTAAGAAGCTGACTTCCCAAGACAACTATGTCTTGGATCCAGTCTCACCGTGCGGCACCTTGGGCAAGCATCTACTACAAACCCAGGCTGACCTAAGTCTTGTGAATGGATTTGGTAGATGGAAACTGAAATAAACCTGTTGTGTATGTGTGTATTATATAGATTATATAATATATATATTTATTGTATAAATTATATATGCTTCAAGCAGGAAACCTTGGGTAGCTTGTGGACCTGTGGTTTTTATTATAACATTATGTATGTATTATATGTGTGTGTGTGTATGTATATCAGCCCTCAGCCCCCTCTTATTTGTCATAGTCCTCTAGGCAATAACAGAGGAATTCAAGACAGGTTGCCCCTAGGAACTCCTCTATGCTGATGACCTTGCCGTCATAGCAGAATCACTACCAGAACTAGAGAAGAAACTTCAAGTGTTGAAGCAAGGTTTAGAATCGAAGGACCTTGCAGTCAATGTTGCAAAGACCATAGTTCTAGTAAGTAGGAAGGCGAACACATCACACACCCCTTTAGGTAGGTGGCCCTGCTCGATCTGTAGGAAAGGTGTAGGTAGAAACTCCATAAGATGTACCCAGTGTAAGCTATGGACACATAAGAGGTGCAGCAACATCAAAGGAAGATTAACCAGGAAGATCGCTTTCACGTGCAGCAGATGCACAGGGGCAATAAACACCACAGATGCTCAGAAAACAGACTCCATCACATGCCAGGGGGAGAAACTAGAAGTAGTTGATAGCTTCCGCTACCTAGGTGATCAAGTATGTAGTAGGGGTGAATGCTCAGAGAATGTTACCACTAGAATAAGAATAGCCTGGGCAAAGTTCAGAAAGCTTCTACCCCTACTGGTGACAAAGGGCCTCTCACTCAGAGTGAACGGTAGACTGGCTTTGACTGGCTTCCGTGCCAGTGGCATGTAAAAAGCACCATCTGATCATGGTCGATGCCAGCTCCTCTGGCCCCTGTGCCGGTGGCACGTAAAAAGTATCCACTACACTCTTGGAGTGTTTGGCGTTAGGAAGGGCATCAAGTTGTAGAAACACTGCCAGATCAAGTTGGGGCCTGGTGCAGCCTCCTGGTTTCCCAGACCCCAGTTGAACCGTCCAACCCATGCCAGCATGGAAGATGGACGTTAAATGATGATGATGATAATGATGATGATATATATATATATATATAATATATATATATATATTATATATATATATATATATAGACAGATAGACAGATGTGTGAGTATGTTTGTGGCTTCTTGTCTTGACACTGTGAGTGTTGTAAACATCACTTGTTTCCAATATTCTGCAAAATCCTGTCTAGCTATGGGGAAAGATTACCTTGCTTGGAAGAAACAGAAACAGATAAGGGTTTACGGCTGGTAACACGTATAACCATAGAAAATCTGCATGGAAAAGTTGACTTTGAAAAAATGATAATGATGATGAATGCAACATATGTTACTTGGAACTTTTATATTACTTGGAATGGTGAACTTAAAAGCAGCTGGGTATGTAGATTTAATGGAGTCAATCAATTACAAGAATCAAAGAAAAAGATGGTGAGAGTTTTTAGTAGTTTAAAAGATACTTGCATTTGACACTCTGTTTTTGATAATTCTTCTTCATTACTCGATGCAGCAATAGAAAAAAAATTGGAAAGGAAGTGAGCCAATTCCAAATGTTTGGATTGATTCCATCCATGCAGTAAAGACTTGTTAAAATATTGGTGAAAGATAAAGAGATAATGTGAGGAAAAGAGCCATCATAAAGTGTTTATTCTGCTTTGTGTGACTGTATGTGTTTATGTACAGGGTGTCCATAAATTACCTTTACAATTTAAAGAATTCCAAAAAAAAAAAAAATGATAAATAAAGAAAACTCAGCAGAGTTTAGTGGAAAACATATGCAGGCATGGCTGTATGGTAGGAAGCTTGCTATCCAACCACATGATTCTCAGTTCAGTCCCATGACATGGTATCTTGGGTGTCTTCTACTATAGCCTTTAGCTAGCCAAAACCTTGTGACTTGATTTGCTGTATGGAAACTGAAAGAAGTCTGATATATTTATATATGTATATATATTATATATATATATATATTATGTGTCCCCCTCCCCGTTGGTGTTTTTACACCCCCATAACTTAGCAGTTTGGCAAAATAGACCAATAGATTAAATACTAGGCTTACAAAGAATAAGTCCTGGAGGCGATTTGTTTGACTAAAGGTGGTGCTCCAGCATGGCTGCAGTCAAATGACTGAAACAAGTAAAATCTATATATACACACACATGTATGTTTGTTTATATATATATATATATATATATATATATATACACATGCACACACATGTATATGCATGATGTTGCACTTTAAAGTGGTTCTATGGGATTAAATCATACTTTGTTGATGTTGAGATTTTAATTTGTTCATCCTATTCTGTGTCTGAGATGCTGTTGTTGTTGCTAACGCTGCTAATGAAGCAAGACTGAAATGTTATGAAAACATGCAGATTCATTTACGGCAACCACAAAACCTCCAATAGATTTTAGGATTTTCTTTTTCTTTTTATTATTTTTTCATTCATTAATTTTTTTTTTTTCCTTTTCATCTCAAGGATAGATTTTTTATTTATTATAAATTGAATAAGTAAAGAAAAAAAATGATAATAATAATACCAAAAAAAAAGGATATTGTAAAGCTGAAATTGGCACAGATTAAGCGATATAGACTCTTTAGTATATAGTTGCATTCAGAGATAATAGCAAAACCAGGATAATCCCTGAAACCAGTTGCAGACAGAAAACAGTTGAACAACTAATTACTGCGTAGACAACAGTTAAGAGAAGAAAATTATAATTTCTACTTTATGTTTCCAGCTGCTACCATTATTTAGCAGGCATGTGTATTGTTTAGTTGGAGTCGTGTCTTTGTTTTATGTAGCCATGGTAGTACTGCTTCCGATTTTACTGTATTTCCTTAGACATTTGATGTTCATGAGACTCAGTAGAGAAGTCAATGCCAAAAAGATTTCGTCCAATCCGATTACATTTCAGTAGAAATGCCAATCTAAAAATTGTCTCCTTGCCAACTTTATAGTGTTTGGGAAAAGATGGTTGGTTTGTCTTTAATAATACAAAGGGCTCAAAATGTTATTTATAGTTAAGTCTGTAGAAGTATTTATATATTCAAACATCACTGGAATTTTTGCAATGTTAGATTTCAATTTTATATACATTCTTTTTCTTTACTGAGAATTAGTCTTAGAGAGAATAATCAATAAGGCAATGAAATATTTCCTCTTTCTCTTTTTTTTTTTTTTGTTGTTGTTGTTATCTCTTTATATTTAAATATATTTCAAAGCTGTTTTTGATGCTGCTGCAGTTTAGATTATATTTCATTATAACTCATTTAGATTTACCATTCTTTTTGTGTAGGAATTTGAAATACTATTGGTTTTTCTTCCAAGAGTTTTATTCTGATGATATATTTGCGTTATCGACAAGTGGATGCTGTGTATTTTAAACCATTTTCTGAGGACTCTCCATGTATAAAGTTAGTAAGTGGAAGCCAGTGCGGTGCCTTCTCTGTATTGATGTAGAGAGTAAGGACAGACTTTTTAAATCTAATTACTGCCTGATTATCTGCTTAACATCACATCAATAATCAAGATGATTATATATATATATATATATGTATATATTTCTATCATTGTGTGTAATAAATATATATTACAAGCTCAATATTTCATATTATGTAATCTAAAAAATAAAAAGCAATTTTTAATTTTCATGATTTATACAATGGTTTTAAAATTTAGAAACTATTTTGGTTTATTCAAGTATTTATATAGATGTTTAAATCATTGATTGGAAAGCTTAGTTCAAATGCAGCCAAAATAACACACCCTATTCAGTTACATATCACATAAACAATTTTCAGAGTTAGCTTATCATCATTGTGCATTTATATTTATGTTATTGGCACAGGCATGGCTGTGTGGTTAATTAAGAAGCCTGCTTCCTATCTTACTATGTGGTCTTGGGTTCAGTCCCACTGTGTGATAGATTCATCAAGTGTCTTGTACTATAGCCCTGAGTCAATCAAAACCTTGTGTGTGGACTTGGTAGGTGGAAACTAGAAGAAGGCCATTATATATATTTATATATATATTTAAGGCAGACGTTAAAAGATGATGATGACGGTAATATATCATCATCATTGGTAATATATCATCATCATCATCATCATTATCATCATTGGTAATATCTATCATCATCATCATCATCATCATCATCTGTTGTCCATGCTGGCATGGGTTGGACGGTTTGACCAGAGCTGGCAAGCTGGGGAGCTGCACCAGGCCCCAGTCTGATTTGACATGGTTTCTATGGCTGGGTATCCTTCCTAACACCAACCACTTTACAGAGTGAGCTGGGTGCTTTAATTTGGCACTGCATGGCATACTATTACATATATATATATATATATATATATATATATATATACACACACATACACACATATATATACATACACACATACATACATAAATATATGTATACACTCATATATATCTATATCTATACTCACATACATATATATACACACACAAATATATATGATATATATTCATGGGTGCAGTCTAATGACTGAAAGGAGTAAAAGATGTGTGTGCATGCGTGCATGCATGAACTTGTGGCTAGACATGTAATGGTTGTAAATGACCATGGCAGTCATGCAATCAAGGCTGTCCATTTGTATTTTTACATTAAAAATATTTCTAGCATTGGGAAAATACTGCCCTGCTTGAAAACAGGTGGAGGAATTGATGACAGGAAGAGCATCTTGTCGTAGAGAATCTGCATCATTAACTTCCATATGACCCCTGGAAGCATGGAAAACAATGATATTAAATAATCTTTTCTACTCTAGGCACAAGGCCTGAAATATTTGGGGAGGGACCAGTTGATTAGATCAATCCCAGTATGCAACTGGTACTTAATTTATTGACCCTGAAAGGATAAAAGGCAAAGTTGATCTTGGTGGAATTTGAACTCAGAACATAAAGACAGGCAAAATACTGCCAAGTATTTCGCCTGGTGTGCTAACATTTCTGCCAGTTTGCTGCCTTGATGATATTAAATAGTGGTGACGACGATAGTGATGATGGTGATCATGACAATGATGATGGTGATGGTGATGATGATGATGATGGTAATGAGGATGGTTACTTTTGTTCTAGTTTATATTGATTCTCTTAGTTTAGTGAAGCTTTTTTTCATGTTTTTTTGTTATTTTAGTCATTCTAGTGACCTCCTCCTTAGCGAAGGCAGAAGTATTGTTTTCAGTTGCGTTTGTTTTTTTGTTTGTCCATGTACAAGATATCTCAAGACATGCTGGATGGATTCAGATGAAACTTTCAGGGATGTTTGGCCTCGTGACTGGCACAAACTGATTAGATTTTGGGATCGATCCGGTACCGGACAAGGATTCTGGATTATTTTTCCTGTTTTTTTCCTTAATTTCTGAGAGCTGTTGGGTTCATTTTTTATCATTCTCGTTTGTAAAAACAGTTGAGGTTATTTCAGATATTCTCATTTTAAAAATTATCTCTGGCTAATCGTTGATAGGTCATTGGTGTTGCCTTGGCAGAGGTTTGCGCTCTCTAAGTTTATATTGATTTGCTTAGTTTAATGAAGATTTTCTTCCTGTTTTTTTTTGTTATTTTAGTCATCATAGTTATATTTGATTTTTAGCTGAACTCAGTTTATGATTTTTAAAATTGCATATCCAGTTAGCCCTATTTATCCCTACTTATTTCTTTTCTGATATTGTGCTTTTACTGGTTTCCCTATCATTTAGAATTTCACATACCACCTTTTCTTCTTTTTTCTTTACTTGTTTCAGTCATTAGACTATGGCCATGCTGGGGCACCACTTTGAAGAATTTTAGTTGAATGAATTTCACCCCAGTACTTATTATTTTTAAAGCCTGGTACTTATTCTATTTGTATCTTTTGTCGAACCAAGTTACAAGGATGTAAACACACCAACACTGGTTGTCAAGCAGTTGTAGGACACACACACACACACACACACCACAGATACATGTATACATAATGGGCTTCTTTCAGTTTCTGTCTACCAAATCCACTCAGTGTTTCGGTTGATCCGAGGTTATAGAAGACACTTGTCTAAGGTGCCACGCAGTGGGATTGAACCCAGAACTATGTGGTTGGGAAGCAAGTTTCTTACCACACAGCCACACCTGTGCCTATTAAATATATATATATATATACACACAGCAGGTTTCTTTCAGGTTTCTGTCTACCAAATCCACTCGCAAGACTTTGGCAGGCCTGAGGCTATAGTAGAAGAGACCTTTCCAAGGTGCCACGCAGTGGAATTGAACTCAGAACTATGTGGTGGGAAGCAGACTTCTTACCACACAGCCACACCATATTATGTAGAAATTTCCATTATAATCTCATCATAGCAGAGGCCTTTTTTGAAATGTTTCCAATTACTAGAGGTTTTGTACTGTAAATCACACCATTCTTTGTGCTGATCAATAAGCAATGTAAAGTTATCTTGGTTCTACTGTTTAAAGCAATTGTAATTTACAGAGTTGACAGGACAGCTCCATGTTTACAGTATATATCCATTTCAAACTGGTAACCAGTGCAATACTGAATTTATCATCATTCTAGCCGCAGACGTGGCTATGTGTTTAAGAAGTTTGCTCTCCATCTGCATGGTTTTGGGTTCTGTGTCACCACATAGCACCTTAGGCAAGTGTCTTTTACAGCCCTAGGCCTACTAAAGCCTTATGAGAAGATTTGAGAGATAAAAACTGAAAGAAACTTGTTGTATGTATATGCGTGCATGTGTGTGTGTGTGTATCTGTGTGTGTGTGTATCTATACAGATAAATATGTATATGTATATATGTAGGAGCACTTCGTTGGTTATGACGATGAGAGTCCCAGACGATACGATCAACGGAACAACATGCTTGTGAAATTAACGTGCAAGTGGCTGAGCACTCCACAGACACATGTACCTTAACATAGTTCTCAGGGAGATTCAGTGTGACACAGACTGTGACAAGGGCAGCCCTTTGAAATACAGGAACTACTTGTTTTTGCCAGCTGAGTGGACTGGAGCAAAGTGAAATAAAGTGTCTTGCTCAAGGACACGGTGTGTCACTGGGAATTGAACTCATGACCATACAATCTCGTTCCGAATGCCCTAACCACTAAGCCATGTATATATGTATGTCACAGTATTGACTAGACTATTCGCTGTTGTTACATATCACTGGTTACAATGTGCTTCACATTGTTTTAACCTTCAACTGATGCCATTCTGCTGGCACATTGTTCTGGGTTCAGTCCCACTGCGTGGCACCTTGGGTAAGTGTCTTCTGCTATAGCCTCAGGCCAACCAAAGCCTTGTGAGTGGATTTAGTAGATGGAAACTGAAAGAAGCTCATCATATATATATGTATATATATGTGTGCATGTGTGTGTGTTTGTGTGTCTGTGTTTGTCCCCCCAACATTGCTTGACAACCGATGCTGGTTTGTTTGCATCCCTGTAACTTAGTGGTTTGGCAAAGGAGACCAATAGAATAAGTACTAGGCTTGTAAGGAATAAGTCCTGGGGTCAATTTGGTCGACTGAAGGCAGTGCTCCAACATGGCCGCAGTCAAATGACTGAAAGAAGTAAAAGAGTAAAAGAGAGTAAAGAGTATATATGATGTTTGTGTATATGCGTGTTTGTGTGTGTGTGTGTATGTAGATATTTATGTGTGCTTGTTTCTTCTTGTCATGACAATACATGGTTGTTGTATATGGAGGTCATTCATTTTCAGTTTTCTGTAGAAACATATCTATCTACAGAGAAATAGTACCTTGTTTGGAAAAAGTTGAGGGTTTGTAACAGGAAGAGCATTTGACCATAGAAAATCTGCTTCAATAAACTCCATCCGGCCCCTGTATGCATTGAAAACCAGATGTTAAAATGGTGCTGATAATGATGATCCTATCTCTTATGCCTAGATTATCATTTCAGAAAAGGTAAATTTTGTGAGACAGAGATATTGATTGAATGCATCAAACCAATATATTATTGGTGCTTATTTTAGTGATCCTAGAAAGATCAAAGTTGACCTCAGCACTTCTCCCACTGCCAGCTTTATTTTAATTCGTCAAGATCTTCATCATCATCATCATCATCATTTTTACATTAACTTTTCAATGCTTGCAGGAGTCGGATGGAATTTTATTGAAACAAATTCTTTACTACCAGATACCCTTCCTGTTACCACCCTCTACTGGTTTTCTAGTTATACTGGTTTTCTAATTATACATTTTGATATATATATATAATCTGGTACTTTGACATCTTTGCTATTTCTACCATCATAGTCTTTTAGTAGAAGGAATGCAGCTATTTTGTGGAAGGGAGAGGGGAAAGTTCAGTTGGCCATACTGCTGTCTATCTTACCTTATTTATTACTTCTTTAAAATATGGAACGTCAAATCAACATCTGTAGGATTTAAGTTTGGAAATACAAGACATTACATTCATCTGGCTCTGAAATGGATGTATGGTTTAGATCAGTGGTTCTTAACTGGAATCCATATAAACATTGAGGGTCCGTTTAAGATTTTGTTGTGCAATAAACTGGTTATACATCTGCAATAAAGGGTAAAGACTCCTGTCAGTCATAAATGACCATGAGATGCACCAAGAAAGTTCCCTTCTGAAATACAAGTCCAGGCAAGGTTGTTTATGGAAAACCATCAATTGCCTATGCATACCAGCCTCCCATTTCTGTGTCACTGATGTTGTCCAAGGGAAAGGCAAAGGCTGATACAGCTTGGCACCAATAATGTCGCAAAGCATTTCTACAGATGAGTGAACTGGAGTAACATGAAATAAAGTGTCTTGCTTAAGAACACAACACAGAGCCTGGACCTGGAATGAAACTCGCTAACCTCATGATTGTGAGCCTGATGCTCTAACCACTGAACCATGCAATACTGAAAATGTTTTGATAATTTTTTTTTAATACAATTCCTAATTTAATTATAGAAGTATATATGATTTTTAAACTTCAAATGGTTATGAGGGTCCATCCGAGTAAAATTGGAATCAGAGGGGTACATAGGCAAAAAATGGTTGAGAAACACTGGTTTAAAAGATTACTATGTAGCTATACTGTGGTTTTGGGTTCAATTTTATTTGACAGCACCTTCAGCAAGTGCTTACTGCCATACTCTCTGGTCAACTAAATCCTTGTGAGTAAAATTTAGTTGATGGAAACTGAAGAATCTCACCTCAGGGAACTCTGTTCTGTTGTCATAAATTTAAGAAATACATAGACAAAAAACATGGCTGTCTGGTAAGAAGTTTACTTCTAACCACATTTTTGTGGGTGCAGTCCCACTCTCTGGCACCTTGGACGACTGTTTTCTACTGTAGCCTTGTAAGCGAATTTGGTAGACAGAAACCAAAAGAAGCCTGTTATATATCTGTGTGTGTGTGTGTGTGTGTGTGTGTGTGTGTGTGCGTGCGCGCGTATTTTTGTCTCATTGCATGGTAATTGTAAATGATGTTGGTTGTTGTGTAAGCAATGTCCTTTGTTTTCAGAATTCTCTGAAAACATACCTGGTGATGGTGATGGGGAGTATCACATTACTGGGAGGGCATCAGACTGAAGAAAATCCGTCTCAATAAACTCCATCCGACCCTTGCATGCATAGAAAAGATGTGAAAATGACGACGACAACAGTAATGATATACCAGCCATTAATTTCCAATATTCCTTTTCCATTTTTCCATAGTTCCATATTTCTAAAGACCTATCACAACAGACGCTTTTGGTCTTAATCACTGTGCTTCAGCTATCATTGTCATGTCAGTTCTTTGTCAATACCATTATTATAATTAATATTTATCTACTCATCAACTGTGTATAGTTAGGACAGAAACTTTCAATCATAGTCAATAATCATTGTTTAAATTTTCTAGTCTGAATTAAAGATAAGCTTGTTCCTCTTTGTCATTGTTGATTTCTATGAACATTTTGATGTAATTTCTTTCCCTACCATTTCTCAAACCCAGACATTTCCTATAAGCAACATTTTTTTGCAGACAATGCTGACATTTGCTGCCAGCATTATTTACAACTTTACTTTGTTTGTTTATACGCACATCTACGTACATACATACATGCACATAAACACCACATAGGTGCAGGTGTGGCTCTGTGGTAAGAAGCTTACTTCCTAACTACATGGTTCCGGGTTCAGTCCCACTGCGTGGCACCATGGGCAAGTGTCTTCAGCTATAGCCTCAGGCCGACCAAAGCCTTGTGAGTGGGTTTGGTTGATGGAAACTGAAAGAAGCCTATCATATGTGTGTGTCTTTGTGTCTGTATTTGTTCCCCACCCCACTACTGCTTGACAACCGGTATTGGTGTGTTTACGTCCCTGTAACTTAGTGGTTCAGCAAAAGAGACTGCTAGAATAAGTACTAGGCTTTAAAAATTAAAAGTCCTAGGTTGGCTGGTTTGACAGGATTCGATAGACCCAAGAACTGCAATACACTCTGGTATCTGCTTTGACATAGTTTCTACAGCTGGGTGCCCTTCCTGAAGTCAACCACTTAACAGAATGTCTGGGGTGTTTTTTCATGCCATCAGCACTAGCAAAGTCATATTACAGCTTGCAAGCCTGCATACAAATCCCAAGAGAAGAAACTTTATGTGAGGAGATGAAGAATTGAAGGGGGTTGGGTAAAATATGAGAAAAAAATGGGCCAGAACATTATATATATATATATATATATATATATATATATATATATATACCGGAGTAAACACATAAATGTGAAACAAGGTGGAAAAAAGAGTACTCAAATACCAGTGGTAGAGTAATATGCTTTATTTAAAGCAGCAGAAAATTCAACAAAATCTGTTACTCAGAGATTCTCGTTGCCGTTCATCAAAAACTGTCTGATGAACGGCAACGAGAAACTCTGAGTAACAGATTTTGTTGAATTTTCTGCTGCTTTAAATAAAGTATATATATATATATATATATATAAAATTGTTCAATATTTTCTTATTAGAATTCTTCTGCTGCTTGTACCAGTCTGATTTAATTGTTTAATGTGAGCAAACTGAACTTGTTGAATGGTGTTGTCTGTAATAGTCTCTTGGTTTTTGAATCTGTTGTCAAATGATGACAGGGAGAAAAAAAAAATAATTGAATTATATGCTGCTTTATTTATAACTAATTCTACCTCACTTGTCATTAGAATTCTCTGTTCTTCATTACTGTTTGTCATTTATTTCATTACTTGCTGTTTCTGTTTCTCCTTTCGTTCTTATTTACAATTCAGCTGGCTGTTTTACATTATTCATTTTCAAATATTGCTTTGCATATTTCTTTTTCTTCTTGTTTTTTTTTTAAATTTTTTTTTTTTTAATTTGCTGTTATGAAAATTGCTAATTTATCATGAAGGATTGTGTTCCAGTGTTGAAAAGGTTGAAGTTATTTATTTTTGTATCAGAAAATATATCAAAAAGCCTCTCATATAGTCAAGTCATTTCTGATATTGTGCAACTTTATGATGAGTAAATTTTGTAACGGACCTCAGGTATCTACAGGGCTGGTGCATACATCTGGTGCATATGTTTAGTGTGCATGTATAGTGTATATGTCTGGTGCATTATGAAGGGGAAAGGAAGGGCCAATATGTACATATAGTGCATTACGATGAGCAAAGGACTCATACATATGGTGTGTTATGATGAGTAAATAATGGAATGACCCTCAAGTATCTACAAGGCTGGTGTATACAGCTGATGCATCATCATCATCATCATCATCATCACCATCATCATTTAATATCTGCTTCCCATGCTGGCATGAGTTGGATGGTTTGACAAGCCAGAAGGCTGTGCTGAGTTCTGTCTGCTTTGGCATGGTTTATATGGCTGGATACTTTTCCTAACACCAACCAATGTACTGGGTGCTTTTATTGTGGCACCAGCACCAGTGAGGTCACAAAGTAACTTGCAAGGTAAGACCCCTCAACTGAAGTGGGAACAGCATTGAGGAAGGTGGCTTTGTTCCTAGTGATGAGAGATTAGAGTATGAAAGAAGGACAGAGACAGATGTCTTGCAGTAGAGGAGATAAATGACTATCCTAGTCAGAGAGAATGAGAGAGAGAGGAAAGTATATATTGTAATGAACTTCAAATATCTATAGAACTGGTTCCTGTAAAGGCAAGTAGATGAAGGATAAAACCTATTTTTAGTCTACAGTGAATGCAGACATGTTTAATTGGTTAAGAATTTTGCTTCAAACTTGTGTTTGACTCCACTGAATGGGTTCTTGGGATACTAGCTTTACATTCACCCAAGCTCTTCCAAACATATTGCTCTATGTACTCTCTGGTACTCAGCATAAAGATAAGTTCATTATTTACATTATTTACATTTGACGGATATTTGTCCCCTTCTTGTTTGTTGTTAACACAATGTTTCAGCTGATATACCCTCCAGCCTTCATCATGTGTCATTGGGGAAATTTCGTACGTGAGTTCTCATTTCTACGATATTTTTTCGATGTTTCTCCAAGACACCTGATGAAGGCTGGAGGGCATATCAGCTGAAACATGTTAACAACAAACAAGATGAGGACAAATATCCATCAAATGTAAATAATGTACAAAGTTGCTCATCTCTTAAATATAGAACTATAAAGATGAGTTGTATACTGGTGATCCAATGACCCATTAAAGATTACAGGACATTTTTTCGTAATATATATTTATCTTCTATTTTTTTACTTGTTTCAGTCATTAAACTGCGGCTATACTGGAGCATGACCTTGAAGAGTTTTGTTGAACAAATCAACCTCAGTACTAATTTTTTTTAAGCTTGCTTCTTATCCTGTTGGTATCTCTTGCTAAACTGCTAACTAATGGAGATATAAACAAACCAACACCAATTATCAAGCAATAGTGGAGAACAAATACACACACATATGATAGGCATCTTCAGTTTCTATCCACCAAATCCCCTCACAAGGCTTTGATTGGTGTGGAGCTATTGTAGAAGACACTTACCTAAGGTGCCTCCACACCTGGTGTATATATATTGGGTCATCCCATAAATATGTGTTTTTTTATGTTTCTTTTATTTTTGAAAATTAAGATAAACAAACAATAATAAATCTCTGAACGAAAACCGGTGATTGTCGTACGCTGAGGAAAGGTCAATACCTAGAAACTGCAGTCCGTGCGTATCACTTAGGTTGACGAGGGAAGGTTGACCTCCCTTTGCAAATACCATAAGGGCACAGAAAGTGTGCCTAAGGCCAGCTGGAGACGATGTTCTCCTGAGGCTACAAGCTACAGTAACACCCACCCTTAGTGGTTAGCCATATTGAGATGGCAAGTATACCTCACAAGATAAACAAAGTTCTTTTTAATCTAAAATATATTCTCCTTCATTTTCTACAGTGCTCTTCCATCTATATAGTAGACTTGCAAAGCCCCTCTTCCAAAATTAATTTGTTATGATGAAAAATGCTCCTCCAGTACTGTTCTGACCTTATCTACAGAATTCATATTTTTTCCGTCCAAATGATTTTGAAGACTGCAGAATAAATGATAATCAGATGAGGCAATGTCTGGTGAACATGGTGGGTGGGGTATTGTTTCCCATTCAAACTGCTCCTCCCTTTGGAATGTCATCCTTGCTGGATGTGGGCAAGCATTATTCTGATGGAAGAGCACCTTTCGTCTTGATACCAAGGATGGTTGTTTTTCTTCTAGCACTGACTTAAAGCCCCTCAAGCTGCTCGTAGTAGATCTCCCTTGTTATCATTTGGCTTGAGTTTAAGAGTTCAAAGTGTACTAAGCCTTTTATATCCCACCAAACACATAACAACACCTTATGTGGGTAAAGACCTTCTTTAGTCTGGGGTGTCAGTGTTTCTCCTGTCTCTACCCACTGTCTTTAGCGCTTGACATTTTTATAGAGAACCCCTTTCTTGTCACCAGTCACCATTCGGTCTCACAAAAGTTCATTGGTAAAACATGACAGCAAAGAAGAGCACATATTTACTCTCTGCATGCAATTCGACTTGGAAAATTTTTGAAGAACCCATTGACCCAATTTGCTGACTTTTCTGATAGCATGCAGGTGTTGATGAATGGTTGAATGATGAAATCCAAGCTTCTCTGCTAGTTCCTCAACAGTTACGATAGGATTTTGTTCCATCAGTGTTTGCAGGACATCCTTGTTGAGCTCTACAGATCTTCCAGGGTGAGGCTCATCTTCTAGGCTGTAGTTTCTAGCTCAGAATTTCTGGAGCCAGTGTTGACAGTGGCTTACGCTTATTGTCCGATCCCCATATATTGCGTTAATATTCCTCACACTTTCTGTTGCGTTGTTGCTTTATTGGATTTATAAAGCAAGATATACCAAATATGCTCCTTTGTCACTTTAATTATAGCTTTGAAAAAATAACTGTTAAAATCGAACTGCACTCTTCAAAGCTTGCACTAAGACTAAGAACAAGGTGAAATTACTACCTGCTTTTATAGCAAGTTGATGCAGGTAGTTTATCCTGTCCTCCTTCACTTAGTGTGCTCTACAACTGATTGGAAATTAGTTGGAGCTATGACCAATGCCTTTGAAGTAAACAGTCTTTGGCATAATGCTACAGGAATCAGTAATTTTCATTTTCCCATCCTCCTAATCCATGAAGACTTACAAAAGCTCTTAATTGAATGTGTAAATAAACACAGATATTATTCTCTAACTCGTTTCACTAATTAATTTTCTTCATATGTAAATGGAAATTAATCTCCATAGAAATATTATTATTCTTTGTATTTATTGACTTGGTAAGCAGTTAAAAACACTAGATTTAAAAAATATATGTTTATATATATTTTCAGAAATTCATCTTAATATGTTAATTATTAAGTAGATATTTGGCACTACTGAAGTTCTATTTTAAACCCATTACTTTTTACTATTTGGACTTTGATGTCTTTCTAATTGAATTTTGGACTGGTGTCCATGAACACTCTTGAACTGATTCTATTTGTAGAATCTATCGAAGAACACAACAAGAAATTTAAAATATGTAATCTGTCTCTAAACTGGAGAAGGCCAAAGGTAAAAGGAAAACATGTTAATTAGTTTGTTACAACATTGAAAATTCCTTATAAAGAGAAATTTGGCCTTGTTCAAGTTTGGAGAAAATGTGTTGAAAGAAATTCAATACTGTTGTAGCAATGTAATGAAAGGATAAAGATATTTTTACTGTGTTTTTGGCAAGCTGACAGACTCCCACATCTAATGTATAAACTCTTTTACTGTGTTAGGAAAACCATTGTATGGAAACCAAACAGTTACAATCTCTAGTTAGGCAAAAGGTTAAATTTTATCAACTGAGCATGGAGATTAGTCTTAGAAAAAACTCAGTCGTAAAACTCAATTGATTATGAGATCAGGATATGTTAATATTTAAAAGTTAGTTTGCATGAAGAAGCCATTGCTTTATGTTAATGGTCTTCAGTGGTTTAGTTCTGTTCCTTTATCATAATCTTCATCAATTAATGACCAATTTTTCATGCTTTCATGGGTCAGATGAAGTTTGTTGAGACAGATTATTCTAAGGCCAGATCCCCTTCTTATCACCAATCTTCATTGGTTTCCTCACTGGTTTCCAAGCAAGGTAACATTTTCTTCTTGCCAGACATGTTTTTTTTTGTTGAAGACTAGAAACAAAAATAACATTGCTTGTTTAACTGTGATGCTCATTTACAACAAGACAAGAGTACACACAAATGCAGATACATCATTTAAGGTACTTTTTTCTTCCTTGTTGGCATGGGTCGGACAGTTTCTCAAGAACAGACGAGCCAGAGGACTCCACCAGATTCTATATCTGCTTTGGCATGGTTTCTACAGTTGGATGCACTTCCTAGTGTCAATCATTTAACAGTGTACTGGGTGCTTTTTATGCAATGCCAGCTCTGGTGAGGTCGCCAAGTACCTCAAACTCACACGCACACATACGCACACACACACACATGCACGAACACACATACATATATATATATATATATATATACACATATATACAACAGGCTTCTTTCAGTACCAAATACATTCACAAGGCTTTGGTCAACTCCAGGCTATAGTAGAAGACACTTGCCCAAGGTGCCACACATTGTGATGGAATCCAGAACCATGTGGTTGAGAAGCAAGCTTCTTACCACACACCTACTCTTAGTTGGCAAGTTGTTGTTGTATGTTTTTGTTGTGCATATTATGACATTGTGTTTCCTTTTTCCACAATTCGATGACTGGCATCCGTGCTAGTGGAGTGCTAAGAGCCTTACTGGCACTTGTGCTGGTGGCATATGAAAAAACATTCGATTGAGGTCGTTGCCAATGCTGCTGGACTGGCTCCTGTGCAGGTGGCACATAAAAAACACTATTTGTGCGTGGCTGTTGCCAGTACTGCCTGATTGTGCCGGTGGCACGTAAAAGCACCCACTACACTCTTGGAGTGGTTGGCGTTAGGAAGGGCATCCAGCTGTAGAAACTCTACCAGATCAGATTGGAGTCTGGTGTAGCCATCTGGTTTGCCAGTCTTCAGTCAAATCGTCCAACCCAAGCTAGCATGGAAAGTGGACGTTAAACGACGATGATGATCATGATCATGATAATGATGATGACGATCCTGTTTCTGTTTAACACGTCTCGTTTGTGAAGATGTGAAACGAAAGCATATTGTTGTCATGGTATTTGGTAGTTGATGTCTGATGTCATCAAGTTTAGAGTTGAAATTAAAAAAAGGAGGAGTTACAAAATATTGGTGCTGGCAGCAAGTGGCAGATTATGTTTCTAGGGATTGGTAAGTGTCAGGAAAGAGAAATGAGGAATTTAAGTTGCGATGTATTTGGTGAGTGATCAGGAGTGGTTATTTGAATGTGGTAATGTGGTAAGTTGTTGTTGCTTGTTGTATGTCTCTTGTAACAATTCTGTTGTCTTCTAATTGTTATTATAGTTTTTATGTGTTTGGTTTGACTGTCTGGTTTGCCAAACATGGCATAGTAAGTTATTTTAATGTTGCAGTGGCTGTACAGAGCTTGAATTAATTTGGTGACAGTTTGCTTTAGACAAGAATATTTTGTTTGGAATGAAAGAAACCTTTCATTAGAGAAGAGTGAGGAAGGGGTGTAGCTGGATTCTTCTGAGAGTCAGTTGAATGAGAAGGACGAAACTATGTGGGGTTTTTACTATTGTGCCAGTAGTGATTCTTGTTTCTGTAAATAGGTGTGCTGGTGAGATAGTGATCTAACTATCTTTTGTTGGGTGATAAAGGTCAGTGTGTGTGTGTGTGCATGTATGTTATGTATATATTATGTGTGTGTATTTAGATATGTTTATGCATATGTGTGTGTGTGTGTGTGTATATATCTATATCTATATATCTATATCTATCTATATATATATATATAATTAAGATTCAGTTGAATTAGGTACTTAAGTTGAGGCACCAAATCACTTATTTGCTTTATATATATATATATATATATATATATTATATATATATATATATATATATATATATATATATATATATATATATTTATACATACACATACATCCACACATATCTATATGTAGATGTGTGTGTGTGTGCTACTTTCGCGTTCATATATTAACAGTTTAGATCTTAATTATATAAAAATATGAAACCATTATTCTACGCTAATTTAGTTAATTGTAAGATAGAAATTTAAATGTAATAAAATGTTTTAAAAGGAATTTCAAGTGCCTATGTGACAACTGCAAACCTACTTTTTGGCCACTCTGTATATTGTGTATATATCATCATCATCATCATCATCGTCAGTTAACATCCGCCTTTCATGCTGGCATGGGTTGGACAGTTTGACCACAGCACCAGGCTCTAATCTGATTTTGCAAAGTTTCTACAGCTGGATGCCCTTCCTTACGCCAACCACTCCAAGAGTGTAGTGGGTACTTTTTACATGTCACTGGCACGAGGGTCAATAAGGCGGTACTGGCATTGACCACGCCTGAATGGTGCTTTTTATGTGCCACCAGCATGGGAACCAGTCCGGCAGCACTGGCAGTGACTATGCTTAAATGGTGCTTTTTTATGTGCCACTGCCATGGCATTGACCACGCTTGAATGGTGTTTTTTTATGTGCCACTGGAAGCCATTCAGGTGGCACTGGCAATGATCATACTCAAATAGTACTTTTTATGTGCCACCGGCATGGGACCTATCAGGCAGCACTGGCTTCGACCACGCTCGAATAGTGCTTTTTACGTGTCACTGGCATGGGTGCCAATCAGGCGGTACTGTCATTGGCCATGACAATGACTTCACTTGACTCAATAGATCTTTGCAAACACAGTTTATTGTCCAATGATTGAAGGGTACTCTTAAATGGGCCTGTTATGCTGCACTGGTATAAGCCACGCTTATGGTCTCACTTGGCTTGCTGTGTCTTCTCAAGCACAGAATATCTCCAAGGGTCTCAGTCACTTGTCATCGCCTCCGTGAGGCCCAGCATTCAAAGGTCGTGCTTCATCACCTCATCCCAGGTCTTCCTGGGTCTACCTCTCCACAGGCTCCCTCTACTGCTAGGGTGTGACACTTTTTCACACAGCTGTCCTCATCCATACGCAACACATGATCATACCAGTGCAATCGTCTCTCTTGCACACCACATTTGATGCTTCTTATGTCCAACTTTTCTCTCACAGTGCTTACACTCTGTCGTGTATGCACACTGACACTGCACATCCAGTGGAGCATACTAGCTATATATATATATATATATATATATTTGAAACCAATATATGTTATATATTATGGCTCTGTTGATATGGAGCTTGCTTTGTAACTACAAGTTTGTAGTTACCCTCCTATTGTGTGACACCCAGGGCAAGTATCTTTTTCTATAGTCTTTGGCTAAGAGAGCAGTTGATAGATGTGGCGCCCCTTACACACACACACACACACACACATATAGCTACCTCTTCCACATGCATGTGTGTTATATATATATATATATATTTATATAAATTGAAGTGTGCAGTATTGTACATATGTTTATATTCTTTTATTTGTTTCAGTCATTTGACTGTGACCATGCTGGAGTATTGCCTTTACTGGAACAAATCGACCCCAGGACTTATTCTTTGTAACCCAAGTACTTATCCTATTGGTCTCTTTTGCCAGACCTCTAAGTTATGGGGACACAAACACCAACATCAGTTGTCAAGTGATGGTGGAGGGACAAACACATACATATATATATATATATATATATATATATATAATATATATATATATATATATATATTATATATATAATGCCCTCTATATATAAATTAATATGTTCAATAAGAAATAATTATTTTCGAAATTTTTTCTCTTATGAGGTCTTTCACGCTATCTACCTGACAATTTCTTGTTAAGTTTTCCTTATTAAGTAGTTGTCCTTAATTGCTAAATTTTTATATATATATATATATATATATATATATATATATATATATATATATGACAGGCTTCTTTCAGTTTCCATCTGCCAAATCCACTCACAAGGCTTTGGTGGCCCAAGGCCACAGTAGAAGACACTTGCCCAAGGTTCCACAAAGTGGGACTGAACCTGGAACCACGTGGTTGGTAAGCAAGCAGCTTACCACATAACCACACACACACACACACACACACAAGTAATTATTTGGACCTTTTATATATGGTTAGTAGTATGCCGATTAAAGCACTTTCTCCGTTTAGGCTACCTGATGTCATCTAGTTATGATATAAGTGTTACTCCGGATCTATATCAGGAATTCCGCACCATTTTTTGAGTTTATAATGAATGAGGGAAATGGAAAATGGAGTTAGCAAGAATCTTGCTAACTCCATTTTCTATTGCCCTCATTTATTACACACACAAACACACACACACACATTTACACACAGACACACGAACATAGAGATTGTTTAACATCTGACAAGTTAAAAAATTATTGAAAGTGGACTTTTGATGCCATCAAACTCTGCCTCAGTCTTTTACTGTGTATATTTTAAGGCTCTTGTAATTTTAAGAGAATATACAGAGATGGAAAGTGTGATGTTCATGCTTTCCCTGGTGCTTTAGTTGTATAACTGTAGTAAAATGACTCTTATCAGACTTATTTCACTCCAGTTATTATCTGTTGTAAGTCATCTGTTAATGGCTTTGGCGTGACTTGATAAGCTTTCTCCATACTGGTTGGTTTTTTGCTTTAGTTTGCCACTTATTATGATCATTTCCTTTCCACTTCATATTTCTTTTAGCAGGAGGTGCATGTTTTGGGTTCACTCCCACTGCGTGGCACCTTGGGCAAGTGTCTTCTACTATAGCCTCGGCCCGACCAAAGCCTTGTGAGCGGATTTGGTAGATGGAAACTGAAAGAAGCCCATCGTATATATGTATATATATATGCATGTATGTGTTTGTGTGTCTGTGTTTGTCCCCCTAGCATTGCTTTACAACCGATGCTGGTGTGTTTATGTCCCCGTTACTTAGTGGTTCGGCAAAAGAGACCGATAGAATAAGTACTGGGCTTACAAAAGAATAAGTCCTGGGGTCGAGTTGCTCGATTAAAGGCGGTGCTCCAGCATGGCCGCAGTCAAATGACTGAAACAAGTAAGAGAGTAAAGAGAGAGTATCTTTGAACCTCCCTCTAGGTCTTCCACGGTTTCTTTTCCCTTTGCGTAGTTGAGAGTAAATGAGTTGTCTGCGGAACCTGCTGTTGTCTATTCTGTGTAGGTGTCCCAACCAACATAAATTTCTCTCAACAAGGATTTCCATCAAAGGAAGCAGACCAGCATACCAAAGGATCTCTTCATTCCTGATCTTGTCAAACAGAGTAATATTCATAATTTGTTGCAGCTGTCTCATCATATATGCATGTAACTACAGTTATTAGAGATTAAAAACGAGTCTTGGCTTCAAGCTGTCTGGACATGCCAACCTTCTTTACTGTCTATTATGAAAAATTATTTTTACTAACAAATTTTAGTTGATGTTATTTTAATTTTAAGAATGTGGTGGATGACAGAATTGTTAGAGAAGTGGATAACATGCTTTGTTAGATTCATTTATGTTGCTTTACATTCTGAGTTCAAATCCTATGAATACTTTTTTACTTGATTCAGTCATTTGACTGTGGTCATGCTGGAGCACCGCCTTTAGTTGAGCAAATTGTATACTTATTGTATCGGTCTCTTTTGCCGAACCGCTAAGTTACGGGGACGTAAACACACCAGCTTCGGTTGTCAAGTGATGTTGGGGGGACAAACAAAGACACAAACACACACACACACACACACACATATATATATATACATATATATGACAGGCTTCTATCAGTTTCCGTCTACCAAATCCACTCACAAGGCTTTGGTCGGCCCGAGGCTATAGTAAAAGACACTTGCCCAATGTGCCATGCAGTGGGACTGAACATGGAACCATGTGGTTGGTAAGCAAGCTACTTACCACACAGCCACTCCTACGCCTATACTATACATATATTGTTGTTTGTTCCTTCTTGAGCCACGCCTGGCTCAGAGGGCCGGGTTTCCGGTTTCCTTGGTGTATAGGTTCTCCACCTGGACGGGATGCCAGTCCTCGCAGGTGAGCTGCAAGATGCAGGAGGAATGAGTGAGAGAAAGTTGTGGCGAAAGGGTCAGCAGAAGTTCGCCATTACCTTCTGCCGGAGCCACGTAGAGCTTAGGTGTTTCGCTCATAAACACACACATCGCTCGGTCTGAGATTCGAACCTGCGATCCCTCAACCGCGAGTCCACTGCTCTAACCACTAGGCCATGTGCCTCTACTACTATGCATATATAGTAAAGAATAAATCCCTTCTTTTATTTTCTTTCGCTTGTTTCAGTCTTTGGACTGTGGCTATACTGGAGCACCAACTTCAAAGGTTTTGTCGGATAAGTTGCCCTCTGTACTTATTTTTTAAGTCTTGCACTTATTCTATCAGCCTCTTTCCCTAAACTAATGCTGGTTCCCAAGTGGCAGTGGTAGTGGCAAAACAAAGACACATGCACATACACACACACATACACACCAACTCACTCACACATATGATGGGCTTTCACACAGTTTCCCTCACAAGGTATTGGTCAACCCAGTGTTATAGTAGATGATACTTACCCAAGGTGCTCCATAGTGCTCCTAAACTACACCGTTGCAAAGTGAGCTTCTTAGCTACACAGCCATTCCTGATATTCATTCTATTTTCTCTGCAGAGACAAAAAAAAAAAAAAATGGGGCGTGGAAAGCTCAGTCAGCTTCAGTGGAATTTGAACTTGAAATAGTGAAGTACCAAACTGTATCTGTTGCATTTGTCTTAACTCTGAGTATCCTACTTGACGTAATCATCATCACTTTAATGTCCACTTTTATATGGTTGCATGGGTCAAATGGAGTTCCTTGAGGCAGATTTTCTATGGTCTGATACCCTTCTTTTTGTCATCCCTCAATTTTTTTTCAAAGCCAGACATCTAGCAGAATATTGAAAATGAACAACCCTGCTTGTATGACAGTGACAATCGTTTACAGCTATCATTTAAAGTCAAGACAATGTGACACAAACACACATACACACAAACATATGCGACAATCTTCTTTCAGTTTCCATCTACCAAATCCATTCACAAGACTTTGGTTGGCCCAGAGCTATAGTAGAAGACACTTGCCTAAGTTGCCATACAGTGGGACTGAACTTGGAACCATATGGTTGGTAAGCAAGGTTCTTACCTCACATACATACCTGTACTTTGGTATGTTGCATTATAACATTTGATAACATCTTATGAATACCTATGTTTATCTATTTTTCTTTTTAAACATCAAGACAATGTTCTGTGTCAACTATTTAGATGAGATTCTAAATTTGGTCGAGTTTAATCTATCTTATCAATAGAATTAAATGGAGAACTTCTTCTTATCTGTTCAGCTTTTCCCAGCCATAGATTTATAGCAAGAAATGAAAACTACTGGTAATTTTATATATAATATCTTTTGAATCTCTTTTTTACTTGGGTGTTAGGTCACTAGTAACTTCCTGTCATACTTTACAGATTTATCTCCTCATTTCTTCTTTATTGATTAATTTTCACATATATAATAATTATTTTATGTATATTGAAATAGGTATTTTCTTTTCTCCTTCTTTTTTCTAATGAGAATTTGGTTTATTTGTCTTTTTCCTTTTTTTTTTTTTGGTGTTATAAAAAATTTAATTACCAAATAGATCATTAATCTGGAAATGTTTTCTACATTTTGTGAAGAAAGGACTGTGGAGAAATTAACTTAGAGATATTGATTCTAATTATGGATAAAGCAACAGAAGATTATTTTTGGCAAACTCCTGGAACATTTTCTCTTGGTCTTTGCCAAAGATTATCTCATTCTTAAATATAATTCCTTTTGGTAATCGATAATATCAGTTTTAAACCATTATTTACATTTATTTGAGTGGAATATTATGCTTCATTTAAAATGGTAAAAACAATTTATTGAGAAACTAAAATTGTTAATTCGATTTTTAAAAATAAGTTTTTATTCTCTAGAATAGAATAGGTTTTGAATTGAGGTATTTCTTGCATTTTCAGTAGAACTCTTTATTTATTTGTTAAAGCTTACTTTCAATAGATAAAATAATTTTTGTTAAATTAAAATTGGTTCTTACTTATACAGGCATACTTCAATTCACGTCATTACAAGTTATGTCTTTCCCAACTTCATATGGTTTTTTCGGTAATTAATGGAAATAAATAAGCCTCAACTTTAGTCAATTTATCAGTGAATATATTTAAAAGCATCAAAATTAGAAATTAAAAAATGCCTGAAATCCAATATTGAAGTGCAAAATGAAATAAGATGCATGTGAAAATGGTGTACAAATCACTTATTAAAACAAATATGAGCTAATAAATTAAAAGAAATTTTTTTGAGTGTTATATCATTTTTTTGAGATGAGTTCGATGTCTTGGAACCAATTACCGACATAAATTGAGGTATGCATGTACTTGATTAACTAAAATTTTGATTGTCTGACATGAGTTCTTGTTACTAATATTGTAACTTTTCCTATAAGGCGGCAAAATGCTTAACAATATTTCATCTGTCTTCACGTTCTGAGTTCAAATTCCGCCAAGGTTGACTTTGCCTTTCATCCTTTTGGCGGGGCGATAAATTAAGTATCAGTTGTGCACTGGTGTCGGTCTAATTGACTGGCCCCCTCTCCCAAACTTTCGGGCCTTGTTCCTAGAGTAGAAAAGAATATCATAACACTTCCTATAAGGCAGCAAGCTGGCGGAATTGTTAGCATGCTGGGCAAAATTTTTAGCGGTGTTTTGTTCGTCTTTATGTTCTGAGTTCAAATTCTGCTAAGGTTGACTTTGCCTTTCATCCTTTCGAAGTTGATAGAATAAGTACCAGTTACCCACTCCCTTATGCCAAAATTTGAAATCAATATTGAAACTTTTCTTAAGGTGGCAAGTTGGTAGAATCATTATTGCACTGGACACAATGCTTAGCAGCATTTCTTACGAATTTTTGTTCTTGGTTCAAATGCTGTTGGGGATTGATTTTGCCTTTCATCCTTTCAGTGCTGATAAAATAAGCAGCAGGATTGATGTAATCAACTTACCCCTCTCCAAAATTGCTGGCCTTGTGCCTCAATTTGAAATAAATATTATAACTTTTCCTGACTATTAATCTTGTCTGTATTCTTTTATTTGTTTCAGTCATTTGACTGCAGCTATGCTGGAGCACCGCTTTTAGTCAAACAAATCAACCCCAGGACTTATTCTTTGTAAGCCTAGTACTTATCCTATCGGTCTCTTTTGTCAGACTGCTAAGTTATGGGGACGTAGACACACCAACATCAGTTGGGGGAACAAACACAGATACCCAAACACATATGACGGGCTTCTTTCAGTTTCTGTCAACCAAATCCACTCACAAGGCTTTGGTTGACCCGAGGCTATAGTAGAAGACACCTACCCAAGTTGCCATGCAATGGGACTGAACCCGGAAACGTGGTTGGTAAGCAAGCTACTTACCACATGGACACTTCTGCGCCTATAGCTACTCACCACACAGCCACCGTCTTTTTTAACATGACATTTTGATCATTTTCGTCTCCAAATAACACACCTGATGTTAAATGAAGGTTGTTGAAGAATTATTTGGCTAAAATTGCTCCATTTGTGTAGTATAAGATTCTTATAGAATTAATGCTTACCAGTGGTTTCTGCAGAATTAAATGAGTGAAGGGCAATGACTACCTTATATCGAAAGTTCAAAAGTCTAAGTAGTCGCCATACATTCTTTGTGAAAAAAGAGAAAATGGTATTTCCGTCATTCTCTGATGAAGGGTGCAACCCCAAACTTTAACTAAAACTTTTCCTCTTTCTCTTTACCATGTATCTTTAACTTGTTTCAGTCACTGGACTGTGGCCATGCTGGGGCACACCTTGAAGGGTTTTAATCAAGGAAATTGACTCCAGTACTTATTTTTGTTGGTGTCTTCTGCTGAACTGCTAGATTATAGGGATGTAAACAAACTAACATCAGATGTCAAGTGGTGAGCTGTCAGGCAGCGAGCTGGCAGAAACGTTAGCACACCGGGCGAAATGCGTAGCAGTATTTCGTCTGCTGTTACATTCTGAGTTCAAATTCCGCTAAGGTCGACTTTGCCTTTCATCCTTTCGGGGTCGATAAATTAAGTACCAGTTACGCACAGGGGTTGATGTAATTGACTTAATCTGTTTGTCCTTGTTTGTCCTCTCTGTGTTTAGCCCCTTGTGGGTAGTAAAGAAATAGGTATTTCGTCTGCCTTTACATTCTGAGTTCAAATTCCGCCGAGGTCGACTTTGTCTTTCATCCTTTTGGGGTCAATAAATTAAGTACCAGTTACGCACTAGGGTCGATGTAATTGACTTAATCCCTTTGTCTGTCTTTGTTTGTCCCCTCCATGTTTAGCCCCTTGTGGGCAATAAAAAAATAAGATGTCAAGTGGTGGTAGTGGTGGGGGACAAACAGAAAGACACACGCACACACACACACATGCACACAAACACAAACACATGCATATACATACACACGCAAACACATACATACATTACAAGCTTCTTTCAGTCTCCATCTAAAAAATCCACTCACAAATTTTTGATCAGCCTGAGGCTATAATAGAAAGCATTTACCCAGGTGCCACACAGTGGGACTGAACCCAAGACCACACGGTTGGGAAGCAAGCTTTGTAGCCACACAATTACGGCTGCACCTGCATATTATAGCAGTCTCTAAGTCCTGTCGTTGTACGCATAGAAATGAACTGAAGCTGTATTAGCGCTTTCCAATTAACATGTCTTGGTTACAGTATTTTGTTTGTTTCTTCAGCATTGATCCTAATCTCCTTGGCAACAGAACTTACCTACTGCGTATAGTGTTCTGCTATTGCAGGCTATGGTCTTTGAACACAGACTGGAAGCATCATGTTTTGAGCCATTTAAAGAGCTGCTGTGCAACAAGTCTATTAGTAATGCCACTGCATTTTTTATGAACTCACTGCTTGTATTATTCACCAAAGTATTGAGTTGCTACTAACTTCCTTTTTATACATACATAAGTAAATCCATCTTCCTGACATTGTGGCTATGTGGAAATTATTGTCAATAACTAACATCTTGATTTTCCGTTTTTTTTTTTTTTTAGAAACCATATTCATCCTTTATTTTATTTTATAGTTTTTTTCCTGCCTCTCTTAAATTCTACATCTGCTTTCCAAATCTCAAATGTTACAACTGTTTCATTGTCATAGCAACAACATTTAGATTATTAATGGCCTAGGTTTCTCAATTGGATTTGATCTTGGACACTGAGTTGGAAAACTGGGAAAGAGCTCAGTTTGCTATTTTATTATCAACCTACCTGATTGATTGACTAAACAATTAATCAAACAATTGATTAGTTAATTGGTTAAATGGTTAAATAATGGATTTATAATGATAAACAAAGGTGTAGGAGTGACTGTGCGGTAAGTAGCTTGTTTACCAACCACATGGTTCTGGGTTCAGTTTCAGTGCGTGGTACCTTAGGCAAGTGTCTTCTACTATAGCCTTGGGTCGACCAAAGCCTTGTGAGTGGATTTGGTAGACGGAAACTGAAAGAAGCCCATCGTATATATGTGTGTATATGTTTGTGTGTCTGTGTTTGTCCCCCCAACATCGCTTGACAACCGATGCTGGTGTGTTTACGTCTCTGTAACTTAGCGGTTCGGCAAAAAAGACCGATAGAATAAGTACTAGGCTTACAAAGAATAAGTCCTGAGGTCGATTTGCTCGACTAAAGGTGGTGCTCCGGCATGGCCACAGTCAAATGACTGAAACAAGTAAAAGAGTGGAAGAGTAAAGTGAAATAGAACTAGTGTGTGTGTGTGTGTGTGTGTGTGTGTGTGTGTGTGTGTTTAGTAACAGTATTATGACTCTCCTGTGAGGGCATGTGACCGGGTGGTTAGGGTGTTGCTCTCATGATTGCAAGATCATGAGTTTAGTTCCTGGTGTATTGTGTTCTAGAGCAAAACACTCATCTCATGTTGCCCTGTGATCACTTTGGCATCTGACATGTGGCACAACATGCAACTGTACAAGTAATGGCAATTTCATGGAGGGAATGAGATACAGTACAGCAGAAACATTTGATCACTGTAAACACAAATCATGTGTGCTGGTTGTTCAGCAAGAAATTTCATACCTTTCTTTTTCAGACTCAAGAGACTACCTATCGTTAAAATGATCCTCCCAACAATATCAATTTAATGGTTTAGTTTGACGGGAATGTAGTCATGGCTTTCACAGGCCCTCCGAGACAGACGAGATCAATGCAGTTAATGTCTCTCTTTAACAGCTGCAAGAAAAACATGGGTGGAGAGAGAGAAAGAATTCTAGCAGAATGATGTGCTGGGAGAAAGGGCTTCAGAGAGTGTTCAGGGTTGTGGACACAATAAGTAGAGGTTGGATAAGACCAGTCAGTAGTAGTAGAATGAAGAAACATAACGTGTGTTGCAAGCCGGAAGTTGGAGTTTGTTGGTAAGCAATTTAATGACAGTTAGTTGGTTAGATTTCTTTTTATTTTATTTGATGCAATCTAGGATCTCTCTGTAGTGCAACACCATTTTAATTACACAGTATTTCTTATTCTTATCATATAATGCCCCACTTTCCTATGCATACATGGGCCAGACAGAAATTTGTTGCAGCAGATTTTCCATAGCTGGTCGACCCTTCATGTTCCCAACTCTCAGCTGTTTTCAAGTTTGGTAGTATTTTTCCATGGTTAGGCATGTTTTTTATCTTTTTTTTTTCCTTGTTTGAATGACAGCGATTCTCATTTATAATTGCCATGTGATTTCTAGACATGGCTGCACATAAACACATGTGCGCGCACACACACACACCACACACACACACACACACACACACACATACACACACCCACACAAGGCACACCCACACACACACACAAGGCACCCCCCACACATACACACAAGGCACACCCATATACAAGGTACACCCACACACGAGGCACACCCAAACACAAGGCACACCCACACACAAAGCACACCCACACACAAGGCACACCCACAGACAAGGCACACCCACACACAAGGCACACACACACCGGGAACTCCCACACAAGGCACACCCACATACAAGGCACACACACACACACACACAATCACATAAACACATACATACAATGCATGCACATACACACACAAGGCAAACCCACACCCACACTGATATACTTTAATTTATTTTTACTTGTTTCAGTCATTTGATTGTGACCATGCTGAAGCACTGCCTTCACTCACAAGGTTTTGGTCAGTCTGGGGCCGTAGTTGAAGATACTTGCCCAAGGTGTCATGCAGTTTGACTGAACTGAGAACCATATAAATGAAAGGCAAGCTTGGACTTTGATAGAATTTGAACATAGAACATCAAAGAATGTAATTGCTGTCCACTCTTCTATGGATTTTGTTGTCATACACTGCAACAGTAGCAATACTGGAAATAGAAAGACAAACATTAATCGTAAAGCCACATTAATAATTAAGGAATAATAACCAAAACTAACAGTATAGAGCAAAATGACAACAAAATCTAATTACAGTTTCTAATTTAGAGACAAGGCCAGTAATTCTGAGGAGCAGAGTTTAGTCATTACCTTGACTGGTACTTCATTTTAATGGTTTACTCTTTTACTTTTTTTAGTCGGTGCCAGCGCAGGTGTATTTTATGTGATGTTGCGCAGGTGCTTTTTACATGATTGCTAATAATAATACTTAATGCACAGCCATTTTATATGTAATTCTGTCTAGAGATATACCATGGTTGATAAAAATAAAATTGACTCAGCTCTGATGCAAGAAAAATAATTATGTGGTAACATGGTTCTCTTTATATGCTACGGGATTTGCAGAGTTGAAGAAAATATTACCTGTATTTTATGGTATAATAACTTGGAATCTTTAAGAGAAACCAAAAGATCCTGCAAACAAAAGGCAGATTATAGTATATATCTGTATGATATACAGAGCCTATTGTTTTATGACAAGGAAATTTGCATAAACAAAGTGAATGTTGATGATTCACTTTGTTAGCGTCTAAGAGACTTGCAAACTAATCAAGAATTAAGATCTACCAATCAAGAGTATTGTTAAAGAATATAAGAAACTAACTTGAAGGAAGCTGGAGTTAATATTTAACCCTTTAACATTCAAATTATTCTGTCTAATGCAGTGGTTCCCAAACTTTTTCAGGCTGCTGCCCCGTTGACACTCAGACCAAATTCCTAGAAACCCCACCCTAACTAACCATCACAAACATAGACCTCTTTCTGAAGCAGATTCAAAGCAACTGTATTTCACAAATAAAACTTAACCAAATGAACCCTTTATTTTGTTGTTTTTACATGAATCGCTATCCCATTATCGCCCCAATTTTTTACATGAATCACTACCCTATTATTGCACCATCCGAACATGGCCAATGCCAGTGCCACCTTGACTGGTGTCCGTGTTGATGGCACGTAAAAAGCACCAACCGATTGTGGCTGTTTCCATCTTCCTCTGGCCCCTGTATTGGTGGCACGTAAAAAGCACCCACTACACTCACAGAGTGGTTGGCATTAGGAAGGGCATCCAGCTGTAGAAACAATGCCAGATCAGACTGGAGTCTGGATGCCAACAACAACAACATTTTAATAAACTCATCATTATTCTCAAAATTTATTGAAGCAAAGGAATTACGTTTTTGCATAATCATGAGAGTAAAAGGGTTAACCTAAAATATCCCAAACCATACAAATGCTCCAAGTTCAATAATTACATTACAAAAACCATATCTCGTCTTTTTTACAATGTCTGAAAATGCCTCTGCTCCACTCTTTAGCATTTAAACCAGTTATATCTGGCCCTTATATTCTACCTGTTTTGTGCTCAAACTATCTAGATCCTGCCTCTTGAACGTACCCTTGAATATATGTCATTCCAAAAATAAACAAAGCCTTGAAGCTACAAGATAATGTCTGATTAATTCAAAACAGTTTGAATAAATAAGCAATACATTTGACAGAGTAATCTGAATGCTAAAGGGTTTAATAGCTTTTGAATATTTTACAATAACACAATTACACCCTATATCTCTTCCCTTCAGCTCTTAATTACTGTTTTTCCAAACCATCACCATCATCATCAGTGATACAGCATCGTTGAAAATTGGGTATTTGGATTTGCTTATGTCATGTTCCTGGTAAAGTCTTATTTACTTGTAGAATAAACAAAGATTTTTTTTTGTTTTCTGATAATATGAGAAAAGACTTAAGAAAGTGAGAGGTATCAACCATTATTGAATTTACATAATGTTAACGATATGATGATAATCTGCCATGATGTTTTTTAATTAAATCAGCTATCTTTAGTGTATGAAGTTAAAATTACTAAAACAATACATGAATATAACATTGTCTTTGTTAATTAGTTATACAAAAAAAAAATGAATTCTATTAAACTTTATACATATATATATTATATATATATATTTTATAGTATATGATATATTTATATAGTTTAGGAAAGAGAAAGATTTCTAAAACTCATATTGAATGCTGGGAATTCTGAATATACACAACCATCCTCACCACAATCATCGTCACCATCCCCACAATATCTACTTTTCCCACACTTGCGTGGGTTAATTGAGACTTCTTGTGGCAGAGTTCTATAACCAGAGATGCCCTTCCTGGTACCAGCCCTTAATGTGAATTCAAGTATTCAAGTAAAGGGCTTTATTCCATTGGTCTTCATTTATTGAACTGCTGAGCTGTGGAACATAAGAGAATGAGATGATTGGGTGAGGCTGTTTGGAAACTGGTGATTTGGCACATTGAAACCATTTTGGCAATAGTACTTTTTAGCACTGGAGGCAAACACACTCACCCAAACGCACACACATACGTGTGCACAGAAATATACACTTGCGGCAAGCTGGCAGAAACGTTTGCATGCTGGGCGAAATGCTTAGCGGTATTTCATCTGCCATTATGTTCTGAGTTCAAATTCCGCCGAGGTCAACTTTGCCAGTTACTCACTGGGGTTGATGTAATAGACTTAATCCCTTTGTCTGTCCTTGTTTGTCCCCTCTATGTTTAGCCCCTTGGGGGCAATAAAGAAATAAGAAATATACACTTGCAGATAGATAGATAGATAGATAGAGAGAGTTGATGCCAAATTAGTGTAAAATCAGTGATGCGAAATAGGTGGTGCCAAAACATCTCATACCCAGAACAGAAACATCCCTGCTGCCCAAGTCATATCAATGCAAAGATGTGGAGACAATCATACACATACATGCAAACACACACAAGCATACATCATCATCATCACCACCAAGTTTCCTCACTTGGTGCAACCAGTTGTTGGGATACCAATCTCGACACTTTTGCAATCAGCCATTGCCACTGGTCTCTGTTCTCTGTCATGCATAGCAGGATCCCTGTCCCAGTATTGTGACCTTTCCAGTCTTTCCTTATTGTGAGATCAGGGTGTTCAGGGAGAGACAATACTTTGGTTTCTATCAACAGTGGTACCTTTAGAGATGGATAGGTACACTAGTTTTCAATCAGCTCTCACTTCTGGCTCTGAGACCATTTTTTCAGTCACACCCTGTTAACTGTTTTCACTGGCCTGCTGAACTTAAAGGGCTAAATGCTTGGGCAAGGAGACTCACACATGCGTACGCATTCATACAAATTTCACTTACAAGGCTATAGTATTTTGGTTCATAGAGTGGGATTGAACCTAAAATCATGTGATTGCAAAGCAAACTTCTTAAACACACATCCATTCCTGCACCTACATATTTTAAAGATTTTTAGGAATTATGATTTATATTTTTAGGTGCTGGCCTAAGTTATCTCAACGGATTTTCTATTGTGTATCTTTGTGTTTATGCTTGTCCCTCATTGCTGCTTAACAAATAATGTTGGTTTGTTCACATTTTTGTAACTTAGCAGTTCAGCAAAAGAGACTAATAGAAAAAATATCAGACTTCTTCAAAATATAATTATTGGGGTTCATGTGTTTGACTAAACTCTTCAAGGTAGTGCCAAAATATGGCTGCAGTCCAATGATTGAAACAAGTAAAAGATGATTATATATATATATATATATATATACACACACACACACACACACACATATATATATATACACTCTTACTCTTTACTCTCTTTTACTTGTTTCAGTCATTTGACTGCAGCCATGTGGGAGCACCACCTTTAGTTGAGCAAATCGACCCCAGGACTTATTCTTTGTAAGCCTAGTACTTATTCTATCGTTCTCTTTTGCCGAACCGCTAAGTTACAGGGACGTAAACACACCGATGTTGGGGAGGACAAACACAGACACACAAACACATACACACATATATATACGACGGGTTTCTTTCAGTTTCCGTCTACCAAATCCACTCACAAGGCTTTGGTCGGCCCAAGGCTATAATAGAAGACACTTGCCCAAGGTGCCACACAGTGGGAATGAACCCGGAACCATGTGGTTCGTAAGCAAGCTACTTACCACACAGCCACTCCTGCGCCTATATATATATATATATATATATATACACACACGTGCACACACAAGGTGGTCCAAAAGTAGGTTTACAGTTATCACGTAGGCGCTTTAAATTTCTTTTAAAACATTTTATTACATTTAAATTTCTATCTTACAATTAACTAAATTAACATAGAATAATGGGTTCATATTTTTTTTGTATAATTAAGATCTAAACTCTTAATATATGAATGCAAAAGAGTTGAATAACTGCAAACCTACTTTTGGGTCACCCTCTATAAATAAGGGAGGGAGTTAATAGAATCACTAATGTATCAGACAAAATACCTCGCCGTACTTAGCTGGAGTAGTTGAGTTCTCGGAGATCAATTCCTAGCCAGGTCAACTTCAATTTTTATCCTTCTGACATTGATAAAATAAGTACCAGATATGTATTGGGGTTGATATATTTAAGTATAGGTCGTACCCAGCTTGGCTCCAGCTCAGTGACTGAAACCATAAAAGTGTGTGTGCTTGTGTGTGTGTATTTACTCTTTTACTTGTCTCAGTCATTTGACTGTGGCCATGCTGGAACACCGCATTTAGTCGAGCAAATCGACCCCAGAACTTATTCTTTGTAAGCCTAGTACTTATTCTATCGGTCTCTTTTGCCGAACCGCTAAGTTAACGGGATGCAAACACACCAGCATCGGTTGTCAAGCGATGTTGGGGGGAGACAAACACACACACACATATATATTTATACATATACATATATACGACAGGTTTCTTTCAGTTTCCGTCTACCAAATCCACTCACAAAGATTTGGTTGGCCTGAGGCTATAGTAGAAGACACTTGCCTAAGGTGCCACGCAGTGGGACTGAACCTGGATCTATGTGGTTGGTAAGCAAGCTACTTACCACACAGCTACTCCTGCGCCTATATATATGTATATTTATAATATCTTTTATCTCTTTCTTGTTTCATTCTTTGAATTTTGGCCATACTGGGGCATAGCCTTGAAGAATTTAGTCAAGTATGGTATTTATTCAATGATTCTCTTTTGCTAAACAACTAAGTTATGGGGACCTAGACAAACCAACACTGGTAGTCAAGCAGAGTTGTGTGTGCATGTGTGTGTGTGTGTGAGAGAGAGAGAAAAGCACACACAATAAGTATTCACACAGTTTCCATCTACCTAATTCATTCACAAGATATTGGTTCACCTGAAGATATAGTATAAAAGACACTTGGCTCAGGTACCACACGGCAGGACTGAACCTAAAACCACTTGGTTGCAAAGCAAGCTTCGCAATCACACGGCCATGCCTGCGGCCTATACATTTATATAGATAGAAATATTACGTCATTTTATAATGTAGCATATTTACTATGCTCTGGTAAAAATCCAATATTAAATCAACTCTAACAGAAGCCTCTCTTTGCTTTAATCTCCACACCTAAAAATAAGTAGTAAAGTCGTTTGTTAAAAAAAATATAATAAAAAGCAGAAAAACAACTCAAAACAAAACAAAAAAGGTTAGGCATAACCTAAGAATAAAAGAGAAATAGATGGAATTTCTGGTTGAATATATTACCATTGGGTCAGTGGACATGTGTGAGTGCTAATATGTTCAGGTGTGGTGTGGTGCATATATATATATATATATATATACACACACACATACACATACACACCTTGTTGGCTATTGGCACTCTGTAATACTAGTTGCTGTGTATAGAAAATGCTGAAGGAAACAAGTAGAAAAAAAAATTGAATATTTCATTATTTCTTTATTTATTTCTGATATGAATATCTAGTCATATATTTAATTTTTTCTTGTTTTTTTTTTATTTTGCTATACTGTTTTTTTTTAAATAATTTGTCATGTGTATGTGTGTGTGTGTGTGTGTGTGAAGTTCTTAAGAAGAATTATTGTTCAACATAATGTGTAGCTGCTGTAACTGACATAATTTTAAAACTTCCTTTCTTTGTCAAACTTTGTCAGACACTTATTCTTGTGAGATATTTGTTCTTTTGGGACACTTTAGGTCTTTAGTCTTGCATTTCTTTCTATGGTTCCAGAAAGGTCAGTGGGAATACAACTGTGATTAAATTTTGCATGAAAATGGTCTGCATTTTTGTCTAGTGCTGCCTTCTCATATTATTTGCTTTTCAATCTGCTTATCTGGGTCAGACCTCGTCTCTCTCTCATGAGACCATGTGCTACATTTTACTCTGTAGTAGTTTTTTTTATGGTGTCTTTTCATATGAAAAGCTTTTCAAATATATTTTATGTATTTTGATAATCTTTTTGGTTGGAATAAAGCTAAGAGAGCAAAACATATACCTTTTTATATAAAACTTTATTTTTATACTTATTTTTGTTTATGAAATGTTTTGAGTGTTTTTAGAAGTCATCAACCTGCTCCCAACCTAGAGATTTCTTACACATAATAAATAAAATATCTTACCCTCTCCCCTTATGTTTAGACTTTGATACTTTCATTCCTCTGATACTGAATTAATGAAAACTAATAATTAAAAGTTTAACCAAAATAATTCAGGCTATCAGTGGTATCTGATAAGAAAGAGGTTATTTCCCTTTGAATAGCTTTTGCTTTTTTTTTATACTTTTATTTGTTTGTATCTTGCTTCTATTACTGTCCTTAACAAACTGGTTCTCTTTCATGCTTGAATGCTTTATTAACTCAACAAACCTTAATATTTTACACAGACATACCAATCAATATATCCTGTTGTATTTATGTAGAATCTAACATGGTGTTGCTACATCTTTTGTTTTTTTTTTTCCTATTTGAAGAACTTACATCTAAATTGACTTAACATTTGGAATTGCAACTATTAATACATAATTTATTTGATTATTTAAGAATTCTCTCAAATAATTTTATTTTTCAACATCGGAAAAAGAATGGTTAAATTAACAAAGTGGTCGATATAGAATGAAAATAGATTCAATATCTTATAGCGTATTGTTATAGTATATGTATAAAGCTAGAAGCGTGTGTCTATTTAGATTGTAATATCTTTACCAACTAGGTTGCTAAGTTTTGAGTTTTTGCCTTGTTTGTTGATAGATCAGTTAGCTCTTCATATGGCGCTAGTGAAGTTGAACCAGTTTGAATTGACAGCCACTGACTTTAATATCTAAAGTAGGGCATCTTCTTGTGTTTGGTTAGGTATACAGCTGAGACGGAAGTAAGAAGGATTTAATCTCGATTTTTAATTCACTTGAAAGTTTCCATTCTCAAAACATGTCTAAGATGTTACCACCAAATGGTTTAGTACCATATCATTCAGTATATATATATATATATATATATATATATATATATATATACCATTTCTTCTTCTCTGAATCTGCAAGTTGTGTAAATATTAAAAAGAGTGTTTTTTGTAGCCTATACACAGGGATGCAAGCCTATAAATGTGTCTGTGTGTGTACATTATATGTAGAAATGTGTGTGTGTGTGTGGTGTGTGTGCGCGTACGTGTACACACTGACAGGTATTTGCTTATTTAAAGCTGAAGCTTTCATCCTTTGCAACTTCACTATTTCTATAATGTTCCTCAAGGCAACATTATATATATATATATTTGTATGTGTAATATAACAATTTTAGAGAAATACCATATATATATTCTTTTACTTGTTTCAGTCATTTGACTGCAGCCATACTGAAGCACCACCTACAAGGGTTTTTTTTAGTTGAAGAAATCAACCTCCGGACTTATTCTTTGTAAGCCTAGTACTTATTCTATTGGTCTCTTTTGCTGAACTGATAAGTTATGGAGGTGTAAACATCGGTTGTCAAGTGATGGTGGGTGTGTGTGTGGGGGGGAACAAAGACACACACATAAATATATACATATACATACATATTATAAATCATGGCACTCCGTCGGTTACAACAACAAGGGTTCCAGTTGATCCGATCAGCGGAACAGCCTGCCTGTGAAATTAACATGCAAGTGACTGAGCACTCCACAGACACGTGTAGTTCTCGGGGAGATTCAGTGTGACAGAAAGTGTGACAAGTGTGACAATACAGGTACAACAGAAACAGGGAAAAAGAGTGAGAGAAAGTTGTGGCGAAAGAGTACAGCAGCCCTGTCTAGGATTCAAACTCACAACCTTACGATCTGGGCAAGGTTGTTTATGGAAGACTGCTGGTCTTCCATAAACAACTTTGCCCAGACTTGTGCCTGGGAGGGTAACTTTCTAGGTGCAATCCCACGGTTAGTCATTACCAAAGGGGGTCTCAATATACAAAGTATGAGGGGAGGTAGTTTACAAGTGATCTAAAGGATTAGGTATGCTAGGTAAGTGCTGTAACAGATTACTAGGGGTCCAAAGTTATGGCCAAGATGGTAGTTATGGAGCTGTTGCAGATTTCTGATATAGCAGATATATAATTGCTTAACAGGGTGTCAAACATTAAGGCAAGGCAAACATCTCAAGTGGTATGCAATATTATTATTAGAAAAAAAATTTTGAAGTCTTACAGCTGTTTCTGGGATATTCCGTCATCAGAGAAAAATAGGGAAAGATAGGGAAAATGGAAATGGTATATATTGATGATATAATAGAGGAAGGGAGTAAAAGTATAAGGAGATGGAAAGAAAGAATAAAATAGAATCATAAAAGTTCATAGTTCAACTTTCCAAAACAAAAGCACAAGTCCTTAGGTGCAATCCTGTTTAGATCCATGTGGGTTAAAATCCTGATATAGTGGATGTATAAAAATTTTATATATATATATTTAAAATGAGGGTGAAAAATTAAATATTAATTAAATTAATATCAATTTAAAACCAGTGGTCTAGCATATTAAAATCTGAAGGTTTAGAAAATTATATAACATACATAGAAGAGAGATGACCACAACGTAGACAATCCTTATGCTAGAAGTAGATCCTCTATGGTATTAGTGGTAAGGCCATAGCGGATCTACTTCTAGCATAGGGGTTGTCCATGTTGTGGTCATTCCTCTTATATGTATGTTGTATATATATAAATATACACACGCATATATGTGTGTGTGTGCCTATATACATATATATATATATATATATATATATATATATATATACGCATATGTGTGTGTGTGTGTCTATATACATATATATATATATGTATATGTATATAGACACACACACACACAATTTATTTACTTCTTTCAAAAGAATGAATTAGAATGAACAAGTCAGTGACTTTATATATTTTTTTATTTTAATATATTCATATTGGCATTTAATCTAAATCAGTTTATTTATAATGCAATACTTCGTCTTGGTTTATGAAAATTTACTATTAAATTATTTGTTTTTTAACCCAGTGTTAATTATATATTTATTTCGCATTCGTTTGTCTTTGCATATACAATATTTATTATAACTTTAAAAATAAGAAAAAAAAAAAAGTTACCACCCTATTTTCGGAAGCGCTCTGCAAGAAGTCTGATTTGTGCTGCAACATAGATTTTTAAATTTTGCTCTGTAAATAGAATTCTCGTTGTTGTTCTTGGCATTTAGTAACTTTTTTTTTTTCCCATAATGTTCGAAACAATTTAAAAAAGAGAAGCAAACTTGTTTATGAATATATGTTGTTTATTTTCATCATATATCTTCTCTATCAACGAGCCAAAGACATGTTCTATAATTCTAATAAAATTAAAGAATAACCAATGAGAAGAGGGGTGGGATAATAAAATCAATTAATTGAATCGAATTCAGCTTTTGTCTCTTACCACTCTGAAAATAGCTCTTGAAGGAAATCTTTTTCATTAGATGCCAAAAATAATATCTACATCCCAATTTACATTTTCAGTATTCATGGAGTGAGCTGTTTGACGACTTGACTCATTTTCTTTTTAGATTCCCCTAATTCTGTGCTCTTCTCTCATACCATAAGTGAATTTCTTACTAACTTATGTTATTTAGGTGATTTTTGTTTTTTCCCCTTTTACTTCAGTTTGAAACTTTGGAAATTGGTTTCCAGTTCTCCATGGCACCTTGGGCAAGTGTCTTCTACTATAGCCCAAGGCTGGCCAAAGCCTTGTGAGTAAATTTGATTGATGGAAGCCTTACTGTGCGAGTGTGTGTGTGTTATTGTCTCTGACCTTGTCTGGTGGTTGTGACATGTTTGGTCATGCGGAACATCATCTTGTTTGGAAACAGGTGTGAGTTGGTGACAGGAAGGGCATTCAGCTGTAAAAAAGCTGCTTCAACAATTTCTGTCTGACCCATGCAAGCATGGGAAATTGGATGTTAAGTGATGATGATGATTGGTGATTTATGGATTTGAACAAATGTTTAGAACTCAGGATCAATTCAACAATTATTAAATTCTTTATGCCATCAGCAAATAGAAATCTAGATATTTTGGATATTAATTTGAAGAGTTTACACATAAAAGTAATAAAATCTATTTCATAAATGGAATAAAATAAATTCTGGTTAGTTGTCATCTTTTATCTTTTACTAATTTCAGCCATTGAACTGTGGCCATACTGGGGCATCTCTTTGAAGGGTTTTTAGTCAAACAAACTGATCCCAGTAGTTATGTTGTTTTTAACTTTGCTACTTACTCCATCAATTTCTTTTGCTGAACAGCTGATATGTAGGAACATAAACAAACCAATACAGGTTGTCAAGCAGTGGTTGGGGTGGGGTGGGTCTGATATACAGAGATACAAAAGCACACACATCAACCAGATTCACTCACATGGCATTGGTTTACAAGGGGCTATAGTAGAAGACACTTGCCCTAGGACTGAACCACAAACCCTTTGATTGCAAAGCAAGCTTCTTAACCATATAGCCATGCTTATGTCATGGAAATAACTCTTTACTCTCTTTTACTTGTTTCAGCCATTTGACTATGGCCATGCTGGAGCACTGCCTTTAGACTTATTCTTAGTAAGCCTAGTACTTATTCTATCGGTCTGTTTTGCCGAACTGCTAAGTTACAGGGACATAAACACACCAGCATCGGTTGTCAAGCAATGTTGGGGAGACAAACACAGACACATACACACATATATACATATATACGATGGGCTTCTTTTAGCTTCTGTCTACCAAATCCACTCACAAGGCTTTGGTTGGCCCGAGGCTATAGTAGAAGACACCTACTCAAGATGCCACACAGTGGGACTGAACCCAGAACTATGTGGTTTGTAAGCAAGCTACTTACCACACTGCCGCTCGTACACCTATAAAAATGTTACACACCCGCAGATTTTTTTTATTATATGTCCATTCTAGGTTATTATTTAAAATATAAAATGTCTCACTTTGAGACAAGATTGCCCATTCTTTTAGAGGAGATAGGAAGAATAAAGTTGGAATGATTCAATTGATTCCTGCTATATTACTGGTATCTATTTTATCAACTCCTGCAAGGATGCCAGGCAAAATTAGCCATACTAGAATTTTAACACACCAAACACACAGAGATATTAATTAAATAGTGCAAAGCATTTTATTTCATCTTATATTCCACTGACTCCTTTATTTATCATTCTTTAGTGAAGGTGCATGGCTCAGTAGTTAGAGCGTTGAGCTTACGATCGTGAGGTTGTGAGCTCGAATCCCGGACTGGGCTGTGTGTTGTGTTCTTGAGCAAGTCACTTTATTTCACATTGCTCCAGTTCACCCAGCTGTAGAAATGAGTTGCGACGTCACAGGTGCCAAGCTGTATCGGCCTTTGCCTTTCCTTTGGATAACACTGGTGGCGTTAAGAGGGGAGGCTGGTATGCATGAGCGACTGCTGGTCTTCCATAAACAACCTTGCCCGGACTTGTGCCTGGGAGGGTAACTTTCTAGGTGCAAGCCCAGTGTCGTGACTGAAGGGGGTCTCAGACTCAGGATGACATGAAAATTTGTGAAGCATTCCATAATTTATTCTCACGTCAGTGCCATGTAAAAAGCATGCAATACACTCTGTAAAGAGGCTGGTATTAGGATGGGTATCCAGCTGTAGAAACCATACCAAAACAGATGATTGGAGCCTGGTGCAGCTCTCCAGCTTCCCAGCACCTGTCAAACTGTCCAACCCAGGACAGGACTGAAAATGGAGGTTAAATGATGACGATTATGATGATCATCATGAGTTTTTAAAAAATATTTAATTCTTTTTTAAGCATGAAGTTAATTATTTTGTGATAGTTGGGGGCTGGTTGTTCTGGCCAGTCTAATTGATTTGATGTATTATTTAGTATTTTAGCAATAAAGTGTGTGTGTGTGTGGGAAGATTCATAGATCAGTGGTTAGAGTGTCAGGCTTACAATCACCAGACTGTGAGTTTGATTCCTGGACCGGGCTATGTGTTGTGTTCTTGAGCAAGACACTTTATTTCACGTTGCTCCAGTTCACTCAGCTGTAGAAACGAGTTGCAATGTTACTGGTGCCAAGCTGTATTGGCCATTGCCTTTCCCTTGGACAACATTGGTGGTGTGGAGAAGGAAGGTTGGTATGCATGGGCGACTGCTGGTCTTCGAGAAACAATCATGCCTGGACTTGTACCTTGGAGGGAAACTTTCTAGGTGCAATTTCATAGTCATTCATGACCGAAGGGAGTCTTTACCCTTAACCCCCCTCCCCACATGCATGCATGCGCGCGTACACACAGACACAAAAAATGACAAATGATAACGATCCAAGAGAACTAACTCTGAGTGACCAGTGGTATGTATTTGAACGGGATAGACAGATACAGGTATGTCAAATGCCATACAGCATAAATTCACAATTTATTAAAATCATCTCTTCCTATAAAGCATGTGACATAATTATTAAATGGTAATTAAGACCAGCTCCACAAGAAGAATCATGAATTGTTTAAAGTTGACATGGCATTAAAGAAAACACAGACTTATTGTCTAGAGACAAGAAGACAGTGATGGACACATGTTTCTTATTTCTTTACTGCCAATGAGGGGCTACACACAGAGGAGACAAACAAGGGCAGACAAACAGATTAAGTCAATTATATTGACCCCAGTGTGTAACTGGTACTTAATTTATCGACTCCGAAAGGATGAAAGGCAAAGTTGACCTCGGTGGAATTTGAACTCAGAATGTAGTGGCAGACAAAATACCACTAAGCATTTCACCTGGCGTGCTAACGTTTCTGCCAGCTCACCACCTTATGGACACATGTTTCTGCCTCAATTAGCTATCATCAGCAGAATAATTCTCAAACTTTATCACCAGTAGCCAAGAGACTTAAGCTTTATTCAAAAAGAGTAGAACACATTTATTTATGGCCTAGGTAATCTGCATGATTTCACAACCAGTGTTAGTTAGATTATGTTACCCTAACTTAGAAGTTTGGCAAAAGTTACTCATAAAATAAGTACCTGATTTAAAAAAAAGTAAGTACCAGGTGCAATTCGTCTCACTAAACCCTTGAAGGCAGTACCCAAGCATGGCAGCAGGGCAGAAACTGAAACAAGTAAAATGTGTGTGTGTGTGTGGGGGGGGGTCAGAACTGAACCTTTGAGTAGACAAAAGTTGATAGGGTGTTGGTGTCAGAGAGAGAGAAAGAGAGGGAGAGAGAGAGAGAGAAAGAGAGCTTCGTTGCTGCAAACTGTGATGGTGTGATCCAACAGGAAGTTTCCAATTCAAGAAACATGAGTTAGATCGATTCCATAAGTGGTTTAGCTAAGTTAGGAGATTCTCATGCCAGACATGGTTGAATGTTTTTGTGATGCCAAGTGAAACAACCTTGTTTTTGCCAAATTTCTCAAGTACTTGAGATCAAGTCTCCATTAGGCCTTAGTTTTATAGAAGCTGCACATGTGGTTAGTGACAAGGGAGAGGGGACTCGTGGTGTTGGAGAATAGATTTAAGCGACTGAGCAAGGCTGTTAGGATGTTGATGGTTTGGTAAGACAGGCTGGACATTCAACCTGTTTTTGCTACAGCACAGTTTGGCACTTGAGGCATACACACACACCATGCACACACATGCATGTGCATGTCGATCAGTGGTTCTCAACTGGGGTCTATATGGGCCCTGATAGTTCATATAAGGTTTTTTGGGGTTCACTCAACAAAATTTTCATCCATCTTTATGTTATGAGTTCAAATTCCACATAGGCGTAGGAGTAGCTGTGTGGTAAGTAGCTTGCTTGCCAACCACCTGGTTCCGGGTTCAATCCCACTGCATGGCACCTTGGGCAAGTGTCTTCTACTATAGCCTCGGGCCTTGTGAGTGGATTTGGTAGATGGAAACTGAAAGAAGCCCATCGTATATATGTATATATATGTGTATGTATGTGTGTGTGTATATGTTTGTGTGTATATGTTTGTGTATCTGTGTTTGTCCCCCCAACATTGCTTGACAACCGATGGTGGTGTGTTTACATCCCTGTAACTTAGCAGTTCGGCAAAAGAGACCGATAGAATAAGTCCTGGGGTCAATTTGCTTGACTAAAGGTGGTGCTCCAGCATGGCCACAGTCACATGACTGAAACAAGTAAAAGAGTAAAAGAATTATTCTATATGTGTGTGTGTGTGATGGGATTCCACATAGTTTCCATCTACTCATTTCACTCCCAAGGCATTAGTTGGTTTAGGACTACAATCGCTCAAGGTGCTGCACAGTGAAACTGAATCTAAAACCATGCAGTTGCAAAACGAGTGCTTCTTCACAACACAGCCATGCCTGCACCTCTGAAGAATATGTAAACATCAATATAAGAATGTAACAGAATTAAAATATGTAGCTATAAACATCATCGTGCTTATCTTTTTTGGCAAGTTTTATATGTTGGGTTTATTGGTCGTACTTGCTCACTTTTTGTAATAGATGTATCTATATGCAACTTGTGTATTTGTTTGTGTGTGTATACGATTGTATGTGTGTATAGGTTTCATCAGTTGATAATTAATACATACATACATATATATATATATTTGACACATTATGTTGAAATTGTTTTCTGTCAGTCTTCAGTTGAAAGTGTCAGTGAGAAAAAAACTTCAATTATTCAAAATATTGGAATATATATTTGGCATCTTCAAAGAATTTTTCTTTCTCCTTAATGTTTATTTTCTGATATTGTTTAGATATGAAAATTTTATTTCGGGAAATTTACAGCTAACTTAAAAATAAAAATACTTTCTTAAACAATTTTTTTTTTGCATATTTTCATGACATTGAAATTCTGTACAAGTATGTATGTGTGTGTGAGGGAGAGAGAGAGAGAGACTGAATGAGAGAGACTGAGTGAGAGAGAGAGAGAGAGTGTGTGTGTGTGTGTGTGTGTGTTTGAATCTGAGAGTGCCAACATCCAATTGAAAATAGTTCTTAGATGTTACAAACTTTGGTTTGCTCTATGTTATTGTTAAAATGGCTGACAGTTCTGTAAATATTCCCACACGTGTGGGTTGATAGTATAAAAATTTAATGTCACTATACTCTTAACTATGCTACTTTGAAGTTTGTGATTCTATAGGATTAAATAACTATCTATTAATATTTCTCTTATTATTCTTGTAACTTACTATACACCTTTTTTTTCCACCCCTCTCCCCATCCTCTCAGCTTTTTTTTTTTTTTTTTCAATGAGGCCAATTCTGCTAATACATTGAATTCAGCTGATAATGATTAGCATGAGAACAGTCCTGAACTGGTGCCAACTCTTAGGTACTCTCAGTAAGTGAAATATTCTTAGTTGTATTGTGACCTGAATTGGTGTTGATATAAGAAAATTTCCTATACTGGTGGCTAAATAAAGGAATATTGACCAAAAACAGATCAAAATATTGTCTTGCCAAAGTGTAAATATATTTGACTTATTTAAGTAATGCACTGACAGGCTGTTTTACTGCAGATCACTTTTGTTCATGTGTCTTTCAGTTATTCAAGCCAGCAGCAAATAGTGTGTATGTGTATTGATGTGGGTGTATGTGTGTTTTGGTGGAGGTGGTATGTGAGGGAAGGTGATTTTTACTTTCATCTTCATGATTTTCAACTTCTTAGCATCTGTTGTTTTGCAAGTGTGAACTGAAAACTACAGTTTGTTGTAAGCCTTATCTGATGAAAGAAAGAATATTCCTTGAAGTGCTAAAAATTTAAGGCTTACATTATTATTTTGTGTAACGATTAATTAAAGGACTGTGTTAACAAAATTCAAAATATTTCTTTAACTCGTTAGTGTCCATAAATTAATGGTAGCAATGTCTTTTACTACAGCTCCAGGTTGATCAAAGCCTTGTGAGTGGAATCGGTAGACAGAAAGTGAAAGAAGCCAATTGTGTATACAGTAATACCTCTCACTTTACTAAGGGCCTGCTTTATGAGACCCCGGGTTTACGAGTTTTTACAAGTTTTTGCTTTATGAGTGTTCGCCAAGAGCAAATTAACTCATATACCGAGGCATTAGTGCTATATATCACCATTCATCATCATCATCATCTAACGTTCGCTTTCCATGCTGGCATGGTTGGGATTGAACCCAAAATCACATAGTTGGGAAGCAAGCTTCTTAAACCACACAGCACCTATCATCATAATGATTTCAAATTTTTGCCACAAGGGCAGCTTGTGGGAGGGGGATTAAGTCGATTACATCGACCCCAGTGTGTAACTGGTACTTATTTAATCGACCCCGAATTCCTTGGTGGAATTTGAACTCAGAACGTAGTGGCAGATGAAATACTGCTAAGCATTTCACCTGGCATGCTAACAATTCATAATGAAAGATGCAATGGGCAAATTTATCCAAGACAACAAGTTTGATCCGGGAATGCTTTTGATCCTTAAATGCCTTTGATCTTGGAATACATTTGATCCTGGAATGCCTTTGATCTTCAATCTGTACAATAAGGAGTGGCCTAGGGACTAACCAACTACAACTACCTGTATTCTCTTCTTAAAGGATAAATAAATGTAGTTAACTGTAAGAATTTAGTGTCTTGGTTGCAGACTCTATGCAATGGCATACACAAGATATCTCCCGTTTACTTCTTGGCTGATGCATTGGTATCCATTGTCTATTCCAACTGCATTCTTATGTATAATGTTGATGGCGTTAGTGAAGACGAAACTGACCATAGTAGAAAATTTGAACTTGCAATATTGAGTCCCTCAGTTTGGCAGTCTACCATTTCTGTCAACTCCAGGCAGTTATGGCTATCTCTTCAGCTGTCTTAAATCCTTAAAACAATTCTGCTGTTGATAAACTCCTTGGAGCCAGTCTTTAGTCTAAAACATATTTGTTGTTATTTTTAATTAATAATAATAAAAAAAGAAAACTCTAACAAAATTATGATTTACTGCCAACAATCAATCCACAAGAAAGCTTTTTCAACAATGTCTTTTGGATAAGAATGGTGGGGTAGGAATATAGAAATTAAGATTGTTAGCTCTTTTCTGACTGGGGACAGAAAAAATAAATAATCAAAAAACAAAAAACAAAACAAAAGCATAAATGAATTTGCTGGGATTGAAAATATACTTTCAGTTATCTGTCTTATCATGTTTTTTCACTTCCTGCCAAAATAACAAATGAATACTAGTTTATCCAAAGATTTGTTCTTTCTGTGCAAAATACAGAAAAATTAAAACAAGAAATACAAATTGACTATTTATTGTAAGTAAGGTGAAGCATCAACAATTCCACTTGAGTTGAAAATCAATTTTCTATAGAAAATAGCATTTCTGTTATATATATATATATATATATATATATATATATTGTTTTTACAATGTTGTTGATTTTTTAATATTTTATATATATATATATATATAATATATATAATATATATATATATATTATATATATATATATAATATATATATATATATATATATAATATATATATATATATATATATATTATATATTTCCATTAATTTGATACATCTGAAATGGGAAGTCTGTGATAAAAAAAAAAGAAGAAGCCCCCTCTCCTTCCGCTATTTTAGACAAGCCATTCCAAAGATAAGGTTAAGGTCACAGTGTCAGTAAAATTCCTTTGTGGCACAACTCAAAGTCTTCAGTTAATACCAGCCTATATACTTCTAAGAATAACCAGCCAGGCAGTTTATAGATATTAACATTCACACACACACACACACAAGCATACATACACACTATACATATACATACATACACACATATTGTGTGTATATGAAGAAAGCGAGTGAGGGGAGAGGTCTCAGAATATCTTATTTGACAAACAAGGAATAATGAGGTTACTAGCCAAATAACACAGGCTATAGATAAAACATACCAATTTCTAGAATCACCAAATGCCAATTAGATAGTGCTATCAACACTTCTTGGTTGATAACATCAGATAGACTTGCAGAAGTGAATAGAATAATAAAGTATATATAAATATATTAGAATTTATCGGAATCTAATTGAGGTACTGTGGCTGGTCACATGGTCAGTTACTTGGTTCGGGTTTTTATTTTAGCCAGTGTGTTGTGTGTCTCTAGGCCAAACAGACTATATCTGCATACCACAGTCTGCTCGATTGGTAAAAGGCTCTCCTGTGAGTGGCAAGCTGGCCGAACTTTTAACATGCCAGATAAAATGCTTAACAATATTTTGTCTTTTTGCCTTTCACCCTTTCGGGGGGTCGATTAAATAAGTACCAGTTACACACTGGATTCGATGTAATCGACTTAATCCCTTTGTCTGTCCTTGTTTGTCTCCTCTATGTTTAGCCCTCTGTGGGCAATAAAGAAATAAATATTTTGTCTTTCCTTATGTTCTGAGTTCAAAATTCTGTTGCTGTTGATTTTGTCTTTCAATTTTTTCAGGGTCAATAAAATAAATGCCAGTCAAATATTGGGGGACTTCTCCCTCCCCTCAAAAACTGCTGGCCCTGTTCTGAAAATTTGAAATTATTATTAACAGTAGTAAAAGAGTAGAATTCAAAGAAATGAGTTATGTTCTTACTGCATTGGCAAGTCTGTGTGGTTAAGAAGTTTGCTTCTGACCCACATGGTTTTGGGTTCTGTCCCACTGCATGGTACCTTGGGCAAGTATCTTCTATTATAACCTCAGGTCAACTTAATCTCTATGAGTGGATTTGGCAGATGGAAACTGAAAGAAGCCCATTACGCACACACACACAAACACATATATATATATATTTCGTTTTTGGATTTGGTTTGCAAGATTCTTTATATGAGTTCGTGTGTCGAAGCATATTCTGTTGTGTCTAGGGAGAGTCATTTTCTTGTGCCTTATTATTTAACACACTCACTTAAATAAGGCACAATAAGAAAATGACTCTCCCCAGACACAACAGAATATATATACATATATATATATATATATAAATGGATAGACAGACACACAGGTGCAGGCATGGCTGTGTGGTAAGTAGTTTGGTTCCCAGCCACATTGCTCTAGGTTCACTCCCACTGTGTGGCACCTTGCGCAAGTATCTTCTACTCTAGCCCCAGGTCAACTAAATCTCTGTGAATGGATTTGGTAGATGGAAACTGAAAGAAGCCCAATGTCACCCGTCCTAGAGGAACGTAAAAGCACCCATTACACTCTGGGAAGTAGTTGGCGTTAGGAAGGACATCCAGCCATAGAAAACCATGCCACCAGCATGGGCGCCAGTCAAGGTGGCGCTGGCATCAGCCACATTCGGATGGTGCTTTTTATGTGCCATCGGCACAGGTATCACAACTGCAATTTCCATTTGATTTTTATAATAATGTTGATGTACTTGACTCAATAGGTCTCCTCAAGCACAGCAAGTCACCCTACAATCCAAGGTAAGCACAGCAGGCTGCCCTGTGATCCAATTAGAAATTTAAAAATTTACCAAAGTTTCAAATGAAAAGTAAAGCTAAATGATCTCATTAAGAATACACAGGTAATTAATGATGACACATTCATGTTAGTCATACTGTATTTATATAAGAACTATGACTGTATGAAGCATCATCATCATCATCATCATTGTTTAACGTCTGCTTTCCATGCTGGCATGGGTTGGATGGTTTGACTGAGGACTGGCAAGCCAGAAGGCTGCACCAGGCTCCAATCTGATCTTGCAAGGTTTCTTTCTACAGCTGGATGCCCTTCCTAACGCCAACCACTCCGAGAGTGTAGTGGATGGTTTTTACGTGTCACTGGCAGCACTACATTTAATTTTTCTTTAAAATCACCATTTTAAATATGATACCAGGTTAATATTTTCATTACCTTTGCTGCTTTAGAAGTCAAAAAGCAACAAATAGTATTCTCTCTGGGTTTGCTGAAAAAGATTATATAAATGTTTTTTAATAATTATTTTCTTTTTTCTTTCTTTTTTCATACTTTTTTTTTTTTTCAATGGTGGGTTTAAAAACTTTTCATTCAGATAAGTAGAGTTGCTGGCATTGTAGTTAAAAAACATCCTTGAACTTATCAGTGCTTACAAATGTTGGCTGCTCTCAAATTAATCTGGCACTTTTTAAATATTCTAATATTAGTTTACATGGAAGATTTGAGTAGGCGAAAGGTTATCAGTGAAGAACCCTACTTAGAAGAAACAATTGTCATAGTTTCTCTCTCTACACAGGAATAACATGGGAAATATTCCAGGCTGTTCAGTTGGTCCAAAAAGAAAAAAAAAACCTAAAAACAACAACAAAAATCCTCACTTTAATCTAAAAGAAAAGCTGTTTCAATATGCATACACACACACACACACACACACAGATTTTAAAAAATTATTGTATCTCAAAAATATGCCTGAACTTAAAATACATAAAACCCCTTGGTAATATCCTCCTCCTCCCTCTCTTCCTCCCCTCTTCTTCCTCCTCATCCTTTTCCTCCTCGTCCTCGTCCTCCTTCTCTTCCTCCTCGTCCTCTTCCTCCTCTTCATCATCTTCCTCTTCCTCCCCTTCCTCTTCCTCTTCTCCTCCTCTTCCTCCCCCACTTCTTCGTCCTCCACTTCTCATCATCACCATTGTTGATTAACATCTGTGTTCCTTACTGGCATGGGTTGGATGGCTTGACAGGTTCCAGCAAAGCTGGGAGTTGTGTTGGTCTCCAATGTTAGCCTTGGCATGGTTTCTGGGGCTGAATGCCCTTCCTAATGTTGACCATTTTACAGAGTGTACTGGATGCTTTTTGCATAATTTTTTTTATAAAAGAAGAGAAATTAAAAAAAAAAATCTGTTTAAAATCTGATGTTAGTGCCATAGCTCTCTTGCCAAAAAGCTAGTAAAAAAGTAAAGAAGTTTGCATTTTTGAATTTGGCTTGGAAGATTCTTCATGTGAACTTGTGCTTTGAAACAAATTTTATTGTATTTTGGAAGGGTCATTATGCCAATAAACACATACACACACACACTGGTTCTGTTTCACTTCTATTATTCATTAGTTGGTTAAATAATTTAATAGTATCTGGAGATAGAACAAAAAAAAAATGTAAAGGATACTTCTGTGATACTTAACTCTCTTGTGCTCTCTTTGAATGCCATTAGAATATTTTAGCAATTTGGCCATTCACTATTTTATTTCCTCATTCTGTTTAGTCATGTTGGTTGATAATAACGATAATAGAAAGGACGTGGCTATGTGGTAAGAGGCTTGCTTCCCAGCCACATGGTTCCAGGTTCAGTCCCACTGTGTGGAACCTTGGGCAAGTGTCTTCTACTATAGCCTTGAGCTGACCAAAGCCTTGTGAGTGGGTTTGGTAGACGGAAACTGAGAGAAGTCCGTTGTGTATATATATATATATATGTATGTATGTGTTTGTTGTTTGTATCTGTGTTTGTCCTCCTACCATCGCTTGACAACTGATGGTGGTGTGTTTACGTCCCCGTCACTTAACAGTTTGGCAAAAAGCGACCGATGGAATAAGCACTAGGCTTACAAAGAATAAGTTCTGGGGTTGATTTATTTGACTTAAGGTGGTGTTCCAGCATGGCTGCAGTCAAATGACTGAAACACCCATGGATGTTTTAATGCCAGTAGTGATAGACAGTCAGCAATAGACTCTTCCTCCCTTCCCCCTTTTCTTCCTCTTTCTCTTCTCTCCTTCCTTCTCTTCCTGCCTTCCATCTCTTCCCCCCTCCTCTTTGTGCCTTCCATCTCTTCCCTCCTTTCCTATCCTTCTCCTCTCATCTTCCCTCTTTTCTTCCTCTTGTTTCTTTCTTCCTCTCCTTCCCTCCTTCCTCCTCTTCCATACTTCCTCTTCCCTCCTTCCACCTCTTTACTCTTCCCTCCTTCCTTCTCTTCTCTCTTCCTTCCTCCCCCTTTTCCTTCCTTCCTCTTCTCCCCTTCCTCTACTTCTTCTACCTTCCCCATCCACTTCCTCCACTTCCTCTTTCACCACCACCACCACCACCAAGTAGAGACAGTAGGATTGGTAGGTGAGAGGAGATATGGATGCAGCTAAGATGAGGGTTACCTTTTACTTGCATCAGTCATTAGACTGAGGCCATGCTGGGGCACCACCTTGAAGACTTTTTAGTTGAATGAATTGACCCCACTATTTTTTCAAGCTTGGTACTTACTCTATCAGTCTCTTTTGCTGAACCAGTAAGTTATAGGGATGTTTACAAACCAACACTGGTTTGTTAAGTGGTGATAGAGAGACAAACAAAGAAACATGTAGATATATATATATATATATATATATATATAGGTACAGGCATGGCTGTGCGCATAGGTGTTGGCACGGCTGCGTGGTAAGAAGCTTGTTTCCCAACCACATTCCGGGTTCACTCCCACTGCGTGGCACCTTGGGCAGGTGACTTCTGCTATAGCCTCAGGACGACCAAAGCCATGTGAGTGGATTTGGTAGACGGAAACTGAAAGAAGCCTGTTTGTGTGTGTGTGTGTGTGTGTGTGTGTGTGTGTGTGTGTGTATGTGTGTGTATGTGTGTGTGTGTCTGTGTATCTTCAGGGTTGGCCAAAAGTCACCCAACAATAAATCAAAAATTCCATAAATACTGTGTCTGTAATTCTGTATTGACTCGAATGAAAAATTGTGTCACTCAAGAAGGGCTTCAGTTTGAACAATTTTCATGATGTTTCATATTTAGATGCTTTTATTCAATCCATTCAGTCGTTAAACATAAATAAATCTTGGTATTAAATGGTTTTGATTTACTGTCAGGTGACTTTTGGTCAACCCTGTATATGCATGTATATCCGTATGTATTTATATGTGTGTCTATGTTTGACCTCTCTCCCATCACTTGACAACCAGTACTGGTGTGTTTATGTCCCTGTAATTTAGCGGTTTCGCAAAAGAGACTGATAGAATAAGTACTAGGCTTACAAAGAATAAGTCATGGGTTGATTTTGTTCAACTAAACTCCCCATGGCCATGTTTCTGCATGGCCTGTAGTTAAATGATTGAAACAAGTACAAGAATAAAAGAATATATATTTATATATATTTCAATATGTGACCTTTTTCTATGTTTCTGACAAAGAGCTCTGCTTGAACCGTTAAATCCTCCTTCTTTCTTTCCTTTCTTGAGCATCCAATAACACTATACTTGTTCCGCGTCCTCGCATTGTTGTGTTTTTTCTTTGTTCATGTTTGGATTAACTATATATATATATATATATATATATATATATATATATATGCGACAGGTTTCTTTCAGTTTCCATTTGCCAAATTCACTCACAAGGCTTTGGTCAGCATGAGGCTATAGTAGAAGACACTTGCCCAAAGTGTTATGCAGTGGGCCTGAACCCAGAACCACATGTACTTGGGAACCATTTGCTTAGGAAGCAAGCTTCTTACCACACAGCCACACTAGTGCCTATGTTAGTGCATATTTTCTTTTTTTCGTTTTTAAAGTTAAATTTTAATCATTACAAAATGCTGAATATTTAGTGTGGAACAATAACAATCATGGTTGGACATGATTTCTTAGAGTATTATCTTAATAGGATTATAACTTGTAGCAGCATGAGCTGTGAATTAACTGGTTATAATGAAGGAAATATTCCAACCAAGATAGCGTGCATATCATGACGGTAAATTGCTGGGATTGTAACACTGAAGAATGAAGAAAATTAATTGCCAAATAACCTTAAGAAATAAGTCTTTTTTTTTTTGTGTGCCATTTATACTTATTTTTTCTTGTTTTATTCAATTATTTTAAAGAATTCCAATTCAAATTTTTTTTATTCTCATCATCATCATCATCATCATCAGGATCATTATTTAATGTTTGCTTTCCTTGCTGGCATGGGTTGGACGGTTTGACTGGAGTTGGTGTGCCAGATGACTGCACCACTGTCTGCTTTGGCATGTTTTCCATGACACGATGCTCTTCCTGATGCCAACCACTTTTACAGAGTGTACTTGGTGCTTTTTATGTAGCACCAGCACTAGTGAGGCCACCAAGTAACTTGCAAGAGAGGACCTCCTCAACTGAATAGAAATACTATCGAAGGAGGTGGCTTTTATGTCAGGTGATAAATGAGGGATTAAAGCGTAGTAAAGGGACAGACAAGTGTCTTGCAGTAGACGAGATAGATAGGTGCCCCAGTTGAAATAAGAGGGAGGTAGAGCGAGAATGACTATTAATTTGTATCAAAGAAAGATATTAACAACATTCACTGTATAACTCTTTCTACTACACACGCATGCACACACACACACACATGCACGCACAGACTAGTGTAGCTCTTTAACGATTACCATATACAGATACTTCCAGAACCTCTTCCACTATTATAGATCTTAACTGTCCTGTGCAATCTCATTGCTATCATTGCATCCATCTCTCACATTGATTAAGTTACCAAGGTAACAGTACTTACCTACTGTCTCTGTAGCAGAGACCAGTCTTTGTAGATGGATTATATATATGTGTGTATATATATATATATATATATATATATATATATATATTATATATTATATATATATAATATATATATATATAAAACACACACACCACACACACACATTCATATATAATATACACTGAGCAGATTATTTTCGTTTCATTAGTTCTCTGTCAGTGTTTCAGATCTTTAACTGCCATTGTTCAATTTTCACTGACATGAAATCTACCTGTTGCATTATCCAGAAAAGATGACTGACTACTCACTATTTTCTTTTCTTCTTTCTTTCTTTTTCTTTTTCTTTTTTTTTTTTTATTTTGATTATTGACTGGACACATTCTCTTTTATGTTGGGGCTTTTCATCTGAGAATGATATTTGCTTTCAAGTCTTTTGAAGTGTTGTGTTTCCGCATCTCAAGCTTCTGCAGAGGTTCTTGCACTAAGAAAATAACAAACAAAGCGTCTGTGATACACTAGTATTCATAGGAATACGTGTGAATGATCTTCCTTCTAGAATAGCCTTGGTTCCATTGAGAAGTACCTACCCTTTGTTCCTATCTGTCGTTATAAATTACGAAACAAACAAATTTTCTGAACCTTAACCAAATGCATTCTATAGATTCTCTCTTCCTCTTTTAACAGCTTTATTATTATTATTGTTTTTTTTTTGGGGGGGTGGGTCTCTGTTTTTTTTAGCAGAATAATAAAAGACACCCCTAATAGCAGAAATGAAACCCTGATAGCATCTACCTTAATTCTTTAGCTGCACTAAATCAGCTATGACCCTTTCTCTAACCTTCATTATTTCAAAGCAGCTAATTCCTATTTTTGGTTGATCTCATAGTTACTAATATTAATGTTCTACTGATTTCTGGTTTGGTTGTCTTTTGTCTTTTTCCTTCCTTTCTTTCTTTTTTTTTTGTTTTGTTATACCTCTCCCTTCCTCCCTCCCTCCCTCTACCTTGCCTCCCTTCTATTTTATTTATTTTTTTATACTTTGTTTTGTTTCATTTTGTTTGTGTTCACTTCAGATTTTCCATTGTATCTTAGATGCAGTTGCTAATGGTTACCAGACCTGTTATCTTTATTGTCAGAATATGCTTAGAGTTGTGGAATTGATTTTTTTTTTTTTTTTTATACCTAAACAGGTAAACAAAATCAATGGATTATCAATTAGGTTGTTGAAACTACTGACAACTGATCTCTATTTCCAGAGTAGTTCTTAACTGTTATGGTAATTTTTATGGTCTGATACTGGTGAGAGTTTAGAGGTGTTTTTTTTTTTGTTTTTGTTTTTGGGGGTTTCTTTTTTACCTTATAAGAACAAAATGGGAAATATTTATTTATTTATTTAGCGATTTTAACAAAAGATAATTCTCTCTTTAGACTTTTTGTTGTTTTTGTTTGTCCAGGCTAAAATGGAACACTATGCTATTAAAGTATTAGTTTTTTTTATTGCTTCGTCCTTCCTTTATGTCTATCTCTAAAGAATTGCCAGATGTAGTTGTTAGATCTTATTTAATTTAATTTTATTTTTTTATATTTTATTTTCTCCCCTCCTATTCAAAAACAAAATAGGGATATATTCATTAAAAGAAGTCAAAATATTATAGGATAAAACGAATATGTTTATTTATATTTGGTTATTGTTGAAAGAAGCATTCATTTATTTAAAATAAACACAAATTTAACCTTTTTTTTTTCATTATGCTGTATTTTACACGAATAATCTGGTTTTCAATGTTTATCAATGTGAGTATACCTAAGTATGTACATATATATGTATGTATATGTATTTGTATACATGTGTATATATGCATGTGTGTATGCATATATGTCTGTGTTTATATATATATATATATATATTCATTAGGTTACATACTTCAGTCGTCTAGATTTACTCACAACTGTGTGAATAAAATAGCCAAACTGGATGGAAAGAAAAGAGTGGAAAGATTAATTGAAGAGAAAAGCATAAAAAAGGAAGTTTAATAGCTTGACGAGAAGAACTGTACAAAGAGAAAGAAGAATGAGTTTGAGAAATGAGGAATAGAAAATACATAGGTTCAAAAGTGATTACGGTCCTTCAGTTTGTTTCAAAATTTTCCCAAGTCGTTTCAATGAATGGTGGGAAAGAATTTGGTTCGTTGCTGGCTGGAGTAAAAGAATTTACATGAATTAGTACTTGATTGTTGACAGGTTGAAATTTCAGATTAACAAACCTCAATCATTGGGTGGGCAATTGTGTCTGGGTGGTTGTGTGTGTGTGTGTTTTTTAAGAATGTTGGATTTAAATTTGTTATTAGATTGCAGGGAACCATTCAGCCATTTGCATGTGTTTTGAATGTTACCTTAAAACAGAAGCTGCGAAGCTCTTTTTCTCCCTTTTTTTTTGTTGATGTTGGAAGGCCTTCACTGAAGTTCTTAACTGTCGTCTGATTAGACTGCATTTCTGGGTATAAAAACAATAATACTCCTAAAGTTATAACTTTGTCAAATATATAGGTGCAGGTATGGCTGCGTGGTTAAGAAGCTTACTTTACAATCACATGGTTTCAGGTTCAGTCCCACAGCATGGCACCTCATGCAGGTGTGTTCTGCTATAGTCTCGGGCTGACCAATGCCTTATGAGTGAATTTGATAGATGGCAACTGTGTGGAAGCCTGTTGCGTGTGTATATTTGTTTGTGTGTGTGTTTTTGTTTATTTGTGTGTATGTGTGTCCCCACTACTTGACAACTGGTATTGGTTTGTTTACATTCCTGTAACTTACCAGTTCAGCAAAAAGGACCAAAATGTACTGGGGTTGATTTGTTCAACTAAATTCTTGAAGGTGATACCCCAGCATGGCCATAGTACAAAGACTGAAACAAAAGGTAGAAGATAAAAACTCTAACAAAAGTTTTTAAAAAATGTTTGAGTCTTGGATAAAGTATCCGCCATAACGTTAATTTTTATATATCTAAAAAAAAATTTTTTGGTATCTCTTTGTTTTAACCCCTTAGCGTTTAAACCAGTCATGTCAGGCCCAAATTTTCTATTTGTTTTATGTTTAAACTGACCAAATCTGGCCTCTCACACCCACCCTAGAATGTCATCCTAAAAAGATACAAATCACATCATTGACATCTTGAAACTACAAGATAATGGATAATTAATTCAAAACTATGTGAAGAAACACTGCATTTGACAGAGTAATCTGGATGATAAAAAGTTAAACACAGTTTAAGGAGTGGCTGTGTGGTGAGTAGTTTGCTTGCCAACCACATGGTTCTGGGTTCAGTCCCACTGCGTGGCACCTTAGGCAAGTGTCTTCTACTATAGCCTTGGGCCAACCAAAGCCTTGTGAGTGGATTTGGTAGAGAGAAACTGAAAGAAGCCCGTCATATATATGTATATATATGTGAATGTATATGTGTGTATATATGTTTGTGTGTCTGTGTTTGTCCCCCAATATTGCTTGACAACCGATGCTGGTGTGTTTACGTCCCCGTAACTTAGCAGTTCAGCAAAAGAGACCGATAGAATATGTACTATGTTTACAAAGAATAAGTCCTGGGGTCGATTTCTTCAACTAAAGGCAATGCTCCAGCATGGCTGCAGTCAAATGACTGAAACAAGTAAAAGAGACAGTTGTAGTGACTTTTAACGATTGTAGATATAAATTCAAGGCAGTGCCCCAGAATGGCCACAGTGCAATGACTGAAACTAGTGAAAGATAAGAAAAAAAAGAAATGTAAATAGGCGTTTCTATAAAGTTTAATTAGTTGAACAGGGTATGTCATTGATGAGGTTACGAATAGTGACAAAAGGATTTTGATAAATCTAGCTGATTGATTGATTGAGTGACTGAATCATTAATCAGACAGTTGATTAGTTAATTGCTTAAAACTTAACAAACTGACTAGATCAGAAAAAGGAACTAAAAATTATTTAAGAATGTTCCCTGGCATACCATCCATGCAGGAAGTGCAAAAGATTGTCTTAACTGGTATGTCACATGTATTGAGAAGAGCATTGTCGCTTTGAATTTTCTCCCCCCCCCTCCTCCCTTTATTTTCTTTGTTTACTTTTTTATTTTTTATTTTTTCCTCTGTCTTTTCTTCCTCTTTGCAAATAGACAATTTAGTGTGTTTATTTTAATGGCCTACCAATGTATACAGTGTGTTTCTCTACCCTAGGTGTTAGGAAGACACTCGGCAAGAAATGGAAACAAAATTGAAAGATGATAATGAAAATAATAGTAATGATAATATTAACAATAATAAAGAAGTGAAATGGAACTAGTGCTTGGGTTTTATTGGCATAATGACCTTCCTAAAATACAACAAAATCTGTTTTAACACATGAGTTCACATCAAAAATCTTGCAAAAGAGACTAGAATATGTATCAGACTTGAAAAAACCATGTAGTGGAGTTTGTTTGTTTGACTAAACCCTTCAAGGCAGTGCTCCAGCATGGTCACAGTCTTGTGACTGAAACACGTAAAAGATACACATGGTTCCAAGTTCAGTCCCACTTCGTAGCACCCTGGGTAAGTGTCTTCTACTATAGCCTCAGGCTGACCAAAGCCTTGTGAGTGGATTTGGTAGACAGAAACTGAAAGAAGCCCATCATATATATATATATATATATATACACGATGAGCTTTCAGATTCCATCTATCAAATCCACTCACGAGGCTTCAGTCAGCCTGGGTCTATAGCAGAAGATACTTGCCCAAGGTGTTATGCAGTGTGACTGAACCTGCAACCAGGTGGTTGCAAAGTGAGATTCTTAACTACACAGCCATGGCTCTGCTTATCACAACTACATCATCCATGGTATTTATTGAGTTATTTTCACTACCCACTTTTCACTTTTAAATATCTGTAACCTTAGTAACAATAGCTATTAATAAGTTTGAGGTGTTAGACTGTTGATCACGCATAAGTTCAAAAATTGTATTATAACCATTACATTCTTCATTTTTTCTTCTCTTCAAATAGCTTCAGCAAGGGAAGAAGGGCAATATTCATAGCTCCTTTCAGACCTTTGAGGCTGGGGGTAGGAGAAGGGAGAAATTATTCTCAAACCAGAGACATGGCATGAGTACTTGCAACAGAATGGACTCAGCCAAAGGTACCAAAGGGCCATCAACTTGTGGAGTTAAACCGTGTAACGGGTTGTGTGCCTAACCTAAAAGTAACTAGTGCAAAGTGCATCCACCCATAAAAAAATAGTTGCTCCAATACAAACCATCCCACCTATACAAGATTAAATAAATAATAGATATATAAAATAACAAGGAATTTGAGGGTAACTAGTGAAGGTGTGTATTGATCTGAATTAAAATTTAGAGATTAGCAAAATGTTAGGTACAATTGGTGAATTAGTGAATTAGTGAATTGTAAAATCAGAAATGGGTTCATTTCAGTGTTGGGTAATTTTTCTTCAGATACAACTGTCTATCTCTTGGTTTGTTTCTCTTTTTTTAAAAAAAAAAAGTCTTAATTTACCAAAATCCCAACTTTGCGGTTGGCAGCTCAAATCATACTGCATCGTAACATGATGCTGTCTGACACCATATTATATTATAAACTATATATGAGGGGGTGCTGGAAAGTTCTTGGTTTTGGGCAAAAGAAAATACAGGAGAATCAGTTAATTATGACTTTATTGAACATATTCCCCCCTCAGATTCACACACTTATTGCAATGGTCCTTCAGTTTTTCTAAGCTCTGTAAAAGAACTTGGAAGTTAGGGCCTCCAACCAGGCTTTTTGTGATACTCTTGAAACCAGGAATTTTTCATGTATGTATTTATGTGTGCGTATATATACATATACATATATATATATATATATATATAAATACACACACACACTCACACACAATATATATTATGTAGGTCCTGATATGGTAGACAATCAACTACACACCTTGTGTAACTTTTCACATGGAATCATGTACCATGGGTTAGAAAGGAGTGTAACTATAGGTGCAGGAGTGGCTGTGTAGTAAGTAGCTTGCTTATCAACCACATGGTTCTGGGTTCAGAACCATGTGGTTGGTAAGCACCTTGAAAGAAGCCCGTCGTATATATGTGTATGTATGTATATATATATGTGTGTGTGTGTTTGCGTGTCTGTGTTAGTCCTCCCAACATCGCTTGACAACCGATGCTGGTGTGTTTACATCCCCGTAACTTAGCAGTTCGGCAAAAGAGACCGATAGAATAAGTACTAGGCTTACAAAGAATAAGTCCAGAGGTCAATCTGCTCGACTAAAGGCAGTGCTCCAGCATGGCCGCAGTCAAATGACTGAAACAAGTAAAAGAGTAAAGAGAGTAATAATAAAGTAGTGGTGTATTCATTCTTCTTAATTAAATTTTATATATTTTATATATTTTAAAGGCGGTGCTCCAGCATGGCTGCAGTCAAAATGACTGAATCAAGTAAAAGAGTAAAAGAGATATCTATATATTTATGTATATTATATGTTTTTATGTAGTGTTATAGATAAAAAACAGTTTAACATTAACGTGAAGAATTACTCAATACTTTTTAGTAGATAACATCATCATCATCATCATTTAATATCTACTGTCCATGTCGGCATGGGTTGGGTGGTTTGACCAGGGCTGGTAGGCTGAGGGCCTGCACCAGACTCCATTCTGATTTGGCATGGTTTCTATAACTGGATGCCCTTCCTAATACCATTCACTCCGAGAGTGTGATGGGTGCTTTTACATTCCACCAGCATGACACCAGTAACTGCTACAACTACGATTCGATTTCAATAACATGTTTATTAAACTCATGCATGAAGGTGGTTGACAGTGACTTCAAAGTTTCAGCCTACTAGAGTTCATTGTGTGTGTGTATTTACATAGCATATTATATAACACTGCATCATCACATACCATACTGTGTCATATAATATCAAAACATACTGTAACAATATACAATCTAGTTTCCACCCAAAAATTCAATGTTGCATTCATTGAATATAACATTGAATTTTTTTACCAATATTTTCCATTCCTTTCATCTTGGACTTCTTTATGCATTTCATTGTTCTCATCACAGTCCATCTCTCATTATCAATAAGCCAGTCTCTCCTTGATTTCCTTCTTCTCCAGATACCTTCTATTTTTGGAAAAATTTTTTGTATTTGTTCAGTGACCCAGTCATTCCACTTATAGTAATATGAGATACAGCTCTTAGCAGTATTTCATGTCTTTACGTTCTGAGTTCAAATTCCACTGGAGTCGACTTTGCTTTTCATTCTTTCATTCTTTCAGGGTCAATAAATTAAGTACCAGTTGTGTTCTGGGGTTGATCTAATTGACTGGCCCCCTTCCCAAAAATTTTGGGCCTTGTGCCTAGAGTAGAAAAGAATATTAAGCAGGATGAAAGCAGTGAGCTGGCAGAAACGTTAGCACACCGGGCGAAATGCTTAGTGGTATTTCATCTGTCTTTACATTCTGAGTTCAAATTCCACCGAAGTCAACTTTGCCTTTCATTCTTTCAGAGTCGATAAATTTAGTATCAGTTGTGTATTGGGGTTGATCTAATCGACTGGCTCCCCACAAAATTTTGGGCCTTGTGCCTAGAGTAGAAAAGAATGAGATACAGCTCTAAGGCGGCAAACTGGCAGAATCATTAGCAAGCGGGGCAAAATGCTTAGCAGCATTTCATCTTTCATTACATTCTGAGTTCAAATTCTGCCGTGGTCAACTTTGCCTTTAATCCTTTTGAGGTTGATAAAATAAGTATCAGTTGAGCACTGAGGGTCGATGTAGTTAACTTACCCCCTGCTCTGAAATTGCTGGCCTTGTACCAAAAAAATGAAACCAATATAAAATACAACTCTGTTTCTTATTTCTTTATTGCCCACAAGGGGCTAAACATAGAGGGGACAAACAAGGACAGACAAAGGGATTAAGTCGATTACATCGACCCCAGTGCGTAACTGGTACTTAATTTATCGACTCCGAAAGGATGAAAGGCAAAGTTGACCTCGGCGGAATTTGAACTCAGAATGTGACGGCAGATGAAATACCGCTAAGCGTTCTGCCTAGCGTGCTAACATTTCTGCCAGCTTGCCGCCTTTCTTATTAAGTATATTGTACTAGTATACTGGTGTGGGAGTAGCTGTGTGGTAAGAAGTTTGCTTCCCAACCACATGGTTGCGAGTTCAATCCCACTGTGTGGTACCTTTGGCAGGTTATCTTCTACTATAGCCATAGTCCGACCAAAGCCTTTTGAGTGGATTTGGTAGACAGAAACTGAAAGAAGCCCATCATGTATGTGTATATATATGTGTGTGTGTATGTGTGTGAATTTGTTATTTGTGTCTGTGTTTGTCCCCCCAAGATCACTTGCAACTGATGTTGGTGTTTATGTCCCCATCACTTAGCGGTTCGCCAAAAGAGACCGATAGAATAAGTACTACGCTTACAAACATTAAGTCCTGGGGTCGATTTGTTCGACTAAAGGCGGTGCTCCAGCATGGCCACAGTCAAAAAGACTGAGACAAGTAAAAGAGTAAAAGAGATCTTGAATTCTCAATGTTTATATACTTGCTAAGCCTTCTCACGCAGGAATTTCCATATTAATTATCAAAGTATTTTATATATATTTTGTATGATATTTATTTTTATTTTTAAAATTAATATTATGTTGACACATAAACAGACACACAAAGAACACGTGTGTATATATTTGTGTGCATATACATATATATATATGTATATGTGTGTTTATACTGTGTGTGTGTGTGCGCGTTTTGTTGTTATTGTTGTTCAGAGAGAATCTTTGTTGATTGGCTAATTGCCTAGAGACTCTGCTGTAAAGTTTTTATTATTTTCAATGTCTGCCGTTTTTTTAATGTTGGAACAGGATGGTAGAGCTCAGCTGAAGGCAACAGCTGG
>NC_043006.1:45543297-45583297 GCF_006345805.1 Octopus sinensis
GCTTAGCGGTATTTCGTCTGTCGTTACATTCTGAGTTCAAATTCCGCCGAGGTCGACTTTGCCTTTCATTCTTTCAGGGTCGATAAATTAAGTACAAATTTCGCACTGGGGTCGTCGCAATCGACTTAATCCCTTTGTCTGTCCTTGTTTGTCCCCTCTGTGTGTAGCCCCTTTTGGTCAGTGAAGAAATAAATTATTATTATTATTATCATCATTATTATTATTATTATTATTACTGTTTCTAATTTTGGCACAATGCCAGCAATTGTGAGAGGAAGGTGAAGTCAGTTACATTGGACTCCAGTATTTGACTGGTACATAATTCATCCACCCTGGAAGTATGAAAGGCAAAGTTGATCTTTGCAGCATTTGAACTCAGAAGGTAAAACTGGAAGGCATTTCGTGGTGTGCTTATGATTCTACCAGTTTGCTACCTTAGGCTTAACATTATTAATAACACTTAATTAGGTAATGAGCTGGCAAAATCATTAGTGTGCCAGATTCAATGCCAAGCAGTGTTTCTTCTGGCTCTCTTTACATTGTGAGTTCAAATTCTGCCGAGGTCGACTTTGCCTTTCATCCTTTTGGGTTGGGGGCGGTGGGGGGATGAAATAAGTACCAGTTATGCACTGGGGGTCAATGTAATCAGCTAACCCACTTTCCCCCAAATTTTCAAGGCCTTGTGCCTATGATAGAAATTATTATTATTATTATTATTATTATTATTATTATTATTATTATTATTATTATCAGGCAGCGAGCTGGCAGAATTGTTAGCATGCTGGACGCTTAATGGCATTTCGTCCATCTTTACGTTCTGAGTCCAAATTCCACCAAGGTTGACTTTGCCTTTCATCCTTTCAGAGTCAATAAATTAAGTACTAGTCAAGCACTGGGGTCGATGTGGTCGACTTACTTCCTCCCTGCAAGTTTCAGGTCTTGTGCCTGCAGTAGAAAGGATTATTGTTGTTATTATTATTATTATTATTATTATTATTATTATTATTATTATTATTATTGCAGTGTATATTACATCACTAATTAAAACAGACTATTTTTTCTCATTAGTTTTGCTTGTTTTCATTAAGCATTAATTATAATTAATACAGTAGCCATTCATTGATTGATCTTTTTTTTTTCTGCATTTTTTTTTATTGTGCCGGACCATTCATCCATCTGTCCATCTGACATAACATAATCTTTCTGTTTAGAATCTATCTTAGAATCTTCTACCATTTCATTAGTGCTACCAATTATTCTTCGTTTTCTTCTCTATGCAGAAGTACTTTACTTTCTAGTTGTGGAAATGTTATATATTGTTTATCATTTGTAAAATATAATATAGATTATTATTATTATTATTTGTTGATATTTGAAATTTCCAAGATAATTTACTTTGGTAATAAAGAATCTCGCAATTGGCAGAATGTTTAGCACCCTGGACAAAATGTTTAGTGGCGTTTCTTCTGACTTTATACTCTGAGTTCAAATGTTACCAAGGTTGACTTTGCCTTTCATCCTTTCAGGGGTCAATGAAATAAGTACCAGTTGAACACTGGAGTCGATGTAATCGACTAACCCCCTCCTGTGGAGGCATGTGGCCTAGTGGTTAGAGCAGTGGACTCTCGGTCGAGGCATCGCGGGTTCGAATCTCAGACTGGGCGATGTGTGTGTTTATGAGCGAAACACCTAAGCTCCACGTGGCTCCGGCAGAAGGTAATGGCGAACTTCTGCTGACTCTTTCACCACAACTTTCTCTCACTCTTTCCTCCTGCATCTTGCAGCTCACCTGCAACGGACCGGCGTCCCGTCCAGGTGGGGAACCTATACGACAAGGAAACTGGGAAACCGGCCATTATGAGCTAGGCATGGCTCGAGAAGGAACAAACTAATTAGCCCCCTCCTCCAAAATTTCAGGCCTTGTGCCTATAGTAGAAAGAATATTTTTATGAATACTTAACACTTTAGCATTCAGATTATTCTGTCAAATGTAATACTTATATATTCATATTATTTTGAATTACTTGTGCATTATCTTGTAGCTTTGAGGTTTCAGTGATATGATTGCTTATTTTCAGAATGACATTGTTGGGTAGGTGTGAGAAGCCTGATATGGTCAGTTTGAATGTAAAACAGGAAGAATATTTGGGCTGGATACGGCCAGTTTAAATGCTAAAGGGTTAACTTGCTTTTAATAAATTTAGAAAGCTATGGTTAACCCTTTAGTATTTGAAACAGCCAGATCCAGCCTCTCACACCTACCTATGAATGTCATTTTAAAAATAAACAAGTATATCATTCATATCTCAAAGCTACAGGATAATGCATGATTAATTGAAAACAATATGAATATTAAGTAAACATTATATTTGACAGATTAATTTAAATGGTTTAAATTGAATTTAAAAACAAAATAAATTTACATTATTTACATGTGACAGATATTTGTCCCCATCTTTGTTGTTAACACAACGTTTCGGCTGATATACCCTCCAGCCTTCATCAAGTGTCTTGGGGAAATTTTGAACCTGGATTCTCATTCCTAAGGTATTTTTTGATGTTGTTGTTGTTGTTATTATTATTATTATCATTATTATTCAGGTCATATGGCGTAGTGGTTAAGAGCCCGGGCTACTAACCCCAAGATTCTGAGTTTGATTCCAGGCAGTGACCTGAATGATGATAATAATAATAATAATAATAATAATAATAATAATAATAGCAGTAATAATAATAATAATAACATCAAAAAATACCTTAGGAATGAGAACCCAGGTTCGAAATTTCCCCAAGACATCTGATGAAAGCTAGAGGGTATATCAGCCGAAACATTGTATTAACAACAAACAAGATGAAGACAAATATCCATCAAATGTAGATAATGTACATAATTCCTCATCTCTTAAATATAGAAAATAAATTTAAACAGCAGCTGAGATAATTTTCACTAGAAGTTGATGCATTTTTGTCATGATAAATGTTTATGGACATTGGCATAATATGTATGTAACACTTGTTTTATCACCATCAGCATGAGGTCCTGTGTTTGTATTTTAACTTAATATTTTTCTTGTTTGTGCTCAAGTTAAATGTTTTAAACCTGGTTGTCTATAGAAACAGCATGTTATCGAACAAATTAAATAATCTGTCAATCAGTTTACTAGGCTTGATCAACCAAGCTAGATATATTGGAAGCAAATTTTCTTCATGTTTGAGAAATGGCTTTCAGTTGTTAGAAAAAATTTAGTAAAAGCAAAAAAAAAGAAAAATTGTATTTATGTGTTCAAATTTGCAGTCTTTTCAAACTTTGTAAAACCTAGTAAAAAAAAAATTCTATAGATTTACAAATGCAGAGATAGATTATTTATTTCATTTACTGTCATATATTTCGATATATCAATGTCATAAAAATTTATAAACTCTTGAGAGAACATGAAACAATTCTCTTTTGAAACAGTGGATCTCGAAGCTCATAAAGCTATAAATAATAGCATGCATATAAATAATAGTTTTATGTACTTTGTGACTCACTATTCCAAAAGCATACATGCATACATATGTGTGTGTGTGTGTGTGTGTGTGTGTGTATCTGGATCTGATTCTCTGTAGAGGCTTGTTGGCCAATTTTTTGCACTTTTTCCTGTCTTCTAAGAATATTAACATGATTTTCTAAGCTGTCTTCACAGCCATCCTTCATTTGAGGGACAATCACAAGTCCCCTTATTAGGATACTGGAAAGGTGCAACATCATGTCCCTGGCCAGCTACATGTGGTGCTTAAGGGAGGAAGGAACCCCATAATAATTAAATGGAAACTCCTTGAACAACTGGGGGCTTTTATAAATGGGAGCAAATGATGCAAGTTTTATTTCACAGAGAAGGCAAGAATCCTAAAAAAAAACTTGCTTGATCAGGGACCCTTTTAAACTCCAGGAAAGAAGTATTCAGCTAATGCCCTCATCTAAAACACTTCTTACTTCGGACTTGAAATTCCCCAGCAGCACAGACAATTACTTTTTGTTGATGAAATGAACTGATCATTATGTATTTCTTCCAGCTGTAGTGAGGTTATGCACTTTCAGCCATTTGAGTCTGACAGGTTGCCTATATTGCTAAGTGGTTTATTGGTGTAAATCCAATGGTCACAATATGACCAGCCGTAACTTTCAACTACCTAAAAAAATGTGTGAGGGGATACTCTTATGCCATGGTGAAGGCAACTAACTCAGGAGATGGAGAACTTGAACAGAAAAACCTGAGATGAATTTATAGCAAACATTTGCATTAGTTTTCTGCTATCAGCATTTACAAAACGGCTATATTATTCACTGTTAGGCCCTCATACGTTGATGCCAATAGGGGAACCCACTGTGGATATATATATATAGATTCTTTTTCTTATTCCAATCCTCATACCGGGGATATTCTTGCCTTAGTCATTACCCTACTTGTGATGTTACTTACTTGTTCCAAAGTATGTATAGTTTTGATTGATGCAAAACTGATTTCGAAGAATTTTTGCTAACAGTGGTAAATGGTGCAATCATACAAGTTTCAAAGTCTGCAGAAAAGGTTGCATTTGGTGCTGTTATGGAAAATGGCATCTTGGAATTGGCTGTTGATGGGAAAGGAGTAGAGGAAAAAATACTTTTCTCATGAAGAATTAATAGACTTGGCAGACGACTTGGATACATTAAAAGAGAAAAAAATTATGAAAATAAATCAGAATGTGTTGTGAAGATATAAAACCAGGTGGCCTTAAATGATTTCTTGTTGATGCTAACTTTTTGATTGAGAAATCTTTAAGACTTGATGAATGGAATGGAAAAGATGTTGTAGAGAGGAGTTTAACCCTTTCAATACCAACCTGGCTGAAGCAATTCTTAACCCTTTTGATACCAACCTGGCTGAAACTGCCTCTGGCTCTGTAGTACATATGTCTTGTTTTCATAAGTTTTGAATTAGAATCTTCTACCAACCATTAGTCACGATTTATGCTCCTAATGCTAGCTTAATGGTAACTAAGTTATTTCACTAAATTCTTTGTTATATTTAAAATTAATTGAAAGAAACACAGAGCATCTCTAAATAAATTCAGTAACAAAAGGGTTAAATGAAGCCTTATCCACACACCCATACCTGCACTCCATGTATCATGTATCTCAAGTTTCCATCATTGCCTTCATTTCCACATGTTTCATCATGCATAGCTGGTTTGGTCTTCTTCAGAACCACATGTTGCTAACTATTTCCCATGTGCTCTTACTGCTTATTGCTCTTGTGCACTTGCTGCATATGAAGGTTATCTTCTATGTTAACTGCCTGTGCTCCTACTCTTTTACCCCCCTTGTGCGTATTTTAATCACATAGGTTATATAGTTAGTTTTTCTGTGTGCTGAGCACAGTTATATCCTTAATGAAAGCAACATCCCATCTTCTTTCTTACTTACTAAGACTATGTTAAGTTTATGTTTAAAGCTTTTTAATTCCAGGTTTTGCTTCCACACCTGGAATTTCTTCTCTAAAATTAAAAAAAAATTTCTTATAAGAACTAAGTTGTCAGCATACAGGAGTTCCCACAAGACAATTGGTTAGCTTTTTAATTCCAGGTTTTGCTTCCACACCTGGAATTTCTTCTCTAAAATCAAAAAAAATTTCTTATAAGAACTAAGCTGTCAGCATACAGGAGTTCCCACAAGACTAGTGGTTTTGAACCTTGTCTGATATAGCATGGAGGACTATAATTATAATGAATAAGAAGAGACTGAAAACCGGGCCCTGATGTGTCCCTACTTGCATGCTAAATTTATTGATAAAGACTTTTGTGTGTGTGTGTGTGTGTGAGAGAGAGAGAGAGAGAGAGAGAGAGAAAGAAAGAGAGAGAGAGGGAGAGGGAGAGATGTAAAATCCATTTGAAAACCTTGATACCTTAGATTTCACAATCAGCAAAGAAAAATTCTGCTGCAGCAGTTTATGTATGAAATATTGTCTGTTATTTTATTATGTTTTTTTTTTCAAAGAAAATACTTACACATAATACCAAGGGACTTATATAGTTATAGCCTGTTTTCCTTTTTCAAACAGATCCTCTCGCCACCATTAACTGATCCATATATGTAGCTACTCTCTCTCTCTATATATATATATATCATCATCATCCTCATCGTTTAATGTCCGCTTTCTATGCTGGCATGGGTTGGACGGTTTGACTGAGGACTAGTGAGCCAGAGGCTGCACCAGGCTCAATCTGATCTGGTACAGCTTCTACAGCTGGATGCCCTTCCTAACAGCAACCACTCCGAGAGTGTAGTGGGTGCTTTTACGTGCCACCGGCACGAGGGCCAGTCAGGCAGTTCTGGCAACGATCATTCTCAAAAGGTGTTTTTACATGCTACCTGCATGGGAGCCAGTCTGGCGGCACTGGCAACGACCACGCTTCAATGCTGTTTTTCACGTGCCACCGGCACATGTGCTGGTAAAGCGACACTGGCAACATTCATGCTCGAATGGTGCTTTTCATGTGTCACCGGCACGGGAGCCAATCTGTGGCCTTGGCAACGATCACGCTTGGATGTGCTTTTAACATTCCACTGGCACGAGTGCCAATCAGGTGGTACTGTCATCGGCCATGTCAGTGATTTTGATTTGCTTACACTTGCCTCAATAGGTCTTCGCAAGCAAAGTTCATTGTCCAATGAATGAGGGGTACTCATACATACATACATACATACATACATATATCATCATCATCATCATCATCGTTTAACGTCCGTTCTCCATGCTAGCATATATATATATATATATATATGTACAAGAATCTGTAAAGAATTATAATAATGATATTTACTGGATATCTTGTTTAGCAACATTTACTTATATGGCGTACTTACACTAAACTTTTATCATGTATGTCTACAAGTTTGTTTTCATAGCACTTTGATATATTAGGTTGTTCTGTCTTGTAAACATATCCATTACATATGTCTTTTTTTTTTTTTTTTTGTTAAGATGGTAATTTATTCTGTGTGGTAGATGGCATTTGTGTGACATAACATGCATGCATTAAACTGTAGAGTCTAATCTAATTTTTTATGGTTATAGTGTAGCTATGAAAAGACAAAAAAAAGAAACTAATGCATGGTGACTAATATATTGTAGATGATGTTTTGGGGAAATTATTTACAATTAAAAATGAATAATTTTTTTAAATATGATAATCTTCTTTTTCTCCTTTGTATTGTAGCAATAATTTTTTTTTCTCTTTTTCTCTTTGGATTTACTGTAACAATTTGGCAACATTTATATTCATAATTTCTTTCTCTGTCTGTTTCCCTTATACACACACACACATACATGCAGTAAGCCCCCGTCTTCTCCACACATTACCATCCTGAGTTTCAGAACTTGTAGGATTGGTTATTCAATTACCATGGTGTGTAAATGACCAAGATCACATTGCCCTCGAACAGGACACCGCCCCATCGCATGGTTACTCATTTTATAAATGAATGAACTGGAACAACAAAAATTTAAGCATTTTGCACCAACTAATCTGGGAATCAAGACTGCAATTTTGTAATCATGTGCACAATACCCCTAACCACTGAGCCATGTGCCTTCACTTATATATATGTATATATATACATACATACACTTATATATTTACATATGTTGTTGGCATCCTTTTGTCTCGGGAGACAATGGAATTGCACAAAAACTAATCCAGTCTGGGTTTTACATTTCATGTCCTCTTCAGTTTTGCACAGGTCTGGCTAGATGTAAGAAAATCGTGGGTAGCCCAATCATCAGGATTCCTCTTTCGACCTTGCTGATGTAGTGCATTACGTTTGGCACCAGGAGCTGCCGGAAGAGTGTTGAGTGGAACACTAAACCACCTACGGGGCTCCACTCCGGATTTCTTTGAAGGTTGTCTCCTTTTTTACTTAACCCTGGATAGGGGCCCATACCAGGTACTGTCAGCCAGAGCCGGCTGAGCTCGGGACTCGTGTCAGGCAGGGTCATCACTCCCTGAAGTAGTGAAGAAAATCGCTACCTACTACCTATATTTACCTTGTGCCTGGGAGGGTAACTTTCTAGGTGCAATCCCCCCCATTTACATATATACATACATGAAAACAATATGCTTAGGCATCACACACAAGTGAGTGTGTTGTGGTAGATTGTACCATGCTTTCACTGATTATTTTAGGAGCCTGTGTGACCATAAGAGGACACAGATATCCCTCTCAGCCTTCTGATCTCAGCCCAACAGAACACTAAGAATATAATAACTGAAGAGAGAGAGGTGGGCTTTGCACCCACAACTGATTGGAGCAACATGAAACAATGTGTCTTACTCAAGGACTTAATGTGTTGCCCTACCAGATATTGAATCCTTTACAATATGAATGTGAGCTTAACATTGTTAGGCAATGTGCCTTACTATCATACATACATTACATACACACACACATACATATGTATGTATGTATGTACGTACGTATGTCATTGTTTAAAAACCAGTACTTTATTGGCAAGAAATTTTGAAATAAGACTGAACAATGACCTACATACATGCATGCATGCATGCATGCATACATACATACATACATACATACATACATACATACATACATACATACATACATACATACATACATACATACATGCATGCATGCATGCATGCATGCATCCATGCATATATTCTCTTTAACACACGAAATCTTGCCCCTTGAGTCACTCTGTTGCTTCTGCTAAAGATATATATATATATATATATATTTATGCACTTTTGTTTTTGTGAATATAAAAATTATTTAAGTTTTGTTTGAAGTTACTATTAAGGTGGATTCAATCTATGCCACAAAGCAGATTCAAAGAATTGTTTAAAAAAATGGTGATTCAAACCAAGTCAGTAAAAATCTGTTGACATGGGACCTGAAGTAGTTTCCAAGAACTGATCTTTATACCTTTTTATGACTAATCACATAACAGCTTTGACATATTTATTTATTTGTATATTTCTCTTTCTTTTTTTTTATTGCTTGGCTTGTATAAATGGTATTGTTGGTATTGATTTTTATTTATCTATCTTCTTTCATGATATCTCTTGGGCGTATTTAACAATCCTTAATTTTTACTGAAATTTTGTGCTGCAAGAATAGTTGTTAGCTTATTGATTGAGCATGTTTATTGATTATGACACATGCTGAAAATTTGGATTGGATAATGATGTGGCCATAGAACGTGTTGGTGTTGATTTAGAAATAGCTTTGAGCATTTATTCTAAAGATTAATTGGGGAGGGCTTATTTTTTTTTTTAAAAAAAGTTATATCATCTGCTAAAACGGATAAGATATTCTCACACAACGCATTTTATTTTACATATAAAATTAAACGTGAAATGATTTTAAAAAAAAAAATATTAGAAAAAGGAAAAATAAATAAGAATTATACACTGGTCTGTATTTATAGAAATTCTTTTGGGTTTTTTTTTGTGAACTAATAATATTTGCATGAGAGGAACTATTATATGCTTAGTGATTAATCAGATATCTTCAGAAAGCATAGAATGGTATGGTTTTATTTTATATTTTATTTATTTTGTTTAGTTTAGTTTTGTTTTAAGCATTAGAAATGAGGGATTGTTTGTTTCCAGCTATTTAAATTTCAAGTGCTGTAGAAGTAGGAATAATGGTGTGAAATTGTGTTGATAATTTTATGTGGCCACTACGAAACATCTGCATATTTACTTAGGAAAATCTCATCCAGCAGACAGAACCTTGGGAAAACAGATTTTTAAGCAGGAAGGAAAACAAAAAGTGACTGCTGTGATTTACATGTTTCCATTTGCATTGGAAAACTAAACTATCAATGCAACAGCTTCATTCAGAAATCCTTGACATTTTTTAGTGCCTAGAATTATCATCATCACCACCACCACCACCACCACCACCATTACCATTATCATCATCATCATTGTCATCATCAGCATAATGCTATTCTTTGCATACCTACCTGGTCAGTCTTGTTCTTTCTCAATGTGATTAGTAATTCTATAGGATAGGTGTCAACATTCTTAACTTTCATCTCTATATTCTTTCTCTCTCTCTTTCTCCCATAACTCAATAAATATGGCTTCTCTTATTAAATTCTTTTAAAGTTTTGTAGACAACTGAACATTTTTGGGGGTTTTAGCTTTGTTTCTTTCAACTTTTCAAACTTGTAAATAAATATAACATTTTTTAAGCTTTATCTGATTTTCCATGAGCTAGCCATGAAGCCAGTGAGTCAGTCTTTGTAAAAAACAAAAGCTTTCTTTAGTTAGACTACTCAATTAACATACACAGAAACATGCAGTTTTGTTATGTAATTACATCATGGAGATATTTGCATTATTTAATTTTGTCATTCTTCATTCTTTTGACTTCTATCCTAAATCAATAAGTCTAAAAAATTCCTGAAATTGATTCCAAGAGTTTAAACTTTATTCAATTTCTTTGTATATGCATCCTTCTTTAGAAATGAGTTTTGCAATGCATGAATATCACTACATTATGGCTAATTTGTATGTTTAAGGACCAAGCAGTATTGAATCACCTCCTCCAAAGCCTCCTCCCCTCTTAAAAGTTTTTTCTTGCAAGTACTGGGTGACCCTGTCAGTGCAGGTGCCACTTAAAAGCACCCAGTCCACACTGTAAAGGGGTTAGTGTTTGGAAGGGCATCCATCTAAAAAAACCTTGCTAAAACTGACCTCGCCTGTGCTTGTGCCACATAAAAAGCATTAAGTCCACACTGCTGAGTGGTTGGTGTTAGGAAGGGCATCCAGTCACAGAAGTCTGGTGCAGGCTTTGGCCTGGCCAGCTCTTGTGGTGCCATCCTGCCCATGCTAAGATGGAACACAGATAAAAAATGATGATGATGATGATGTAGGCAGAGAGCTGGCAGAATTGTTAGGATGTCTGACGAAATGCTTAGCAACATTTCTTTTGAATCTTTATGTTCTGAGTTCAAATCCTACTGAGGTCAACTTTGTATTTCATCACTTTGGGTTTGGCAAAATATAGTGCCAGTTAAGTATTGGGATTAATGTAATCGTCTTGTCCCTTACCCTCAAAATTCTTGGCCTTGAACCCTGACAATAGACTGGCATCACTTTCTGGGCAACGTTATGATCTCAGTTACTTATACTTCATGGAAACCAGGTAACAGGCTTTGTGAGTCCTAGGGCTAACAAAAAATTAAAATGTTAAATACTCAAATTTGCTGCAAAATGGTGAAACATGAGCTTAAAATTTGTTGAATCTTCCTTATAACCATTCAGTGCTTAAATGATTATATAATTAAATATAATGCTATTCTTTATGGTAAAGGTGCATGGCTCAGTAGTTAGAGCGTTGAGCTTATATGATCGTGAGGTTGTGAGTTTGATTCCTGGACTGGACTGTGTGTTGTATTCTTGAGCAAGAGACTTTATTTTACATTGCTCCAGTACTTTATTTCACATTGCTCCAGTACTTTATTTCACATTGCTCCAGTACTTTATTTCAAATTGCTCCAGTACTTTATTTTGTCAACCCCAAAGTGATGAAATGAGTTGTGATGTCACTTGTGCCAAGTAGTTTTGGCCTTTGCTTTTCCCTTGGGTAACATCGGTGGCATGGAGAGAGGAGGTGTCTAGGAGGGGAACTTTCTAGGTGCAATCCTATGGTCTTTATGTTTTACGATAGTACATAGTAAATCTTCTGAATTATAGCTAAGAGAAAAGTAGTGTTTTTTTTTGTGTGTGAATTTCATTAGAACTTTGTAGTCTTAACAATCACCTAATCATACAACTAACCAGCATGTATAATTATTCCAGTTTTGATATTTTTGCAAGAATCTTGAGCAATTTTGACTCTAATTAAAAACAAAGTCAGTATGAAGATCCTGGTTTTTATTCCAATTCATTGGATGAACTGGATTTTATCCCTGATATTTTGATTTTAATCATATTCTATAAAGTGTTTTGCAGGAACCTGTGATTTGTCAGACTTATTATTATGTGTCTGGTGCAGGGACAACTGACAGTATAGACTTCCCAGTTATCAAGCTGAAATTGGATATTTTCAGTGTATATATATATATATTGCAGAAGGGCTCATTTTTCCCTAAAACATCATCAGCCCTTTAGTTTTAAAGTATTTTAATGATAGAAAAACAATGAAAATATAATAAAAATGTTGTTTTACACAACTGAAATTCTTCATCTCATTTTTATTTCAATTTGTTTTGCCCTTTTATCCAAGTATGTTCTTGTGTTCCAATTGTAAATTGATCTGAGTCATGTAAAAAAAAAATATGGTTATTTTAATTCTAGTTTTCATTGAATTGAATTTTAATTTCAGCTCCTTTAAAATAAAAAGATTTTCCTTGTGGTCCCATTTTCCTTTTAGTCATCAACAGTTTGATCTTTACTTTTCTTTTCAATAATTGTTTTAACTTTTCAGCTACCAAAAATAAAATATGCCGTCTGGATGGGTTATGGCTTGTCTTTTATAAATGACAGTTTTAGGGTGTCTTTTGGATTTCACTGATGTTAATGCTAAATGTTGAAAGCAATGCTATAGAAATTGTTTTATACATTTATCTATTTATATATTTATTTGTGAGCTCTGTATGTATAAAGATTTTAGAAGTATAATACTGTGTGTGTGTATGTGTGCGTGTGCGTGTGTGTGTGTGTGTGTGCGTGCATGCGTGTGTGTGTGTGTGTGTGTGCGTGTGCGTGTTATTATTCGAGCTGGTACGACAGGCAAAATGCTTAGCAACGTTTCATCCGTCTTTAGGTTTTGAGTTCAAATTCTGCCAAGGTCAACTTTGCTTTTCATCCTTTTGGGGTTGATAAATTAAGTACCAGTAAAACACTGGGGTCAATGTAATTGACTAGTCCCCTGCTCCCAAATTTCTGGCTTAGTGCCTTTAATAGAAAGAATTATTGTTATTATTATTATTATTTGGTGAGTTGGCAGAACCATTAAGCATAACAGGCAAAATGATAAGTGGCATTTCATCTGTCTTTACGTTCTAAGTTCAAATTCCACCGAGGTCAACTTTGACTTTCATCCTCTAGGGGTCGATAAATTAAGTACCAGTGAAACACTAGGGTCAATGTAATCGACTAGTCCCCTGCCTTCAAATTTCAGGCCTTGTGTCTTTAGTAGAAAAGCTTATTATTGTTGTTGTTGCAGTTGTATTTTCATGACATTGACAAGAATATCTGAAAATAATCACTTGATGCAGACAATTTAGAGAAACACAGACTTGCTATGAAATGAATTATCAGTACAAATAAATAAACACTATTTATTACATGTATCAAGTACTTTTTCTCCTATTTGGATACACCCATGTGACTGTCTTGCATTTAAAATCTTATTGCCATGAAGCACTTTGACAAAAGCGAGAAAAACTTCAAATGACTGTGTAAGTAGTAGCAGGCATATTGGTGTTGACTAACTAGTAACTTTTCTACTCTAGGCACAAGGCCTGAAATTTTGGGGGAGGGGACCAGTCGATTAGATCGACCCCAATATGCAACTGGTTCTTAATTTATTGACCCAGAAAGGACGAAAGACAAAGTTGACCTTGGCGGAATTTGAACTCAGAACACAAAGACAGACGAAATACTGCTAAGCATTTCGCCCAGCGTGCTAACACTTCTACCAGCTCTCTGCCTTATTAACTAACTAGTAACTGTCATACGGTGAGCTTGGCAGAAACATTAGCACGCCGAGCGAAATGCTTAGTGGTATTTCGTCTGCTGCTACGTTCTGAGTTCAAATTCCGCCGAGGTCGACTTTGCCTTTTGTCCTTTCGGGGTCGATTAAATAAGTACCAGTCACGTTTGTCTGTCCTTGTTTGTCCTCTCTGTGTGTAGCCCCTTGTGGGCAGTAAAGAAATTAAAAAAAAAAGAAATAAGTAACTGTCATACCAACTGTCACATTCTTGCTTGCCTGCATGCAAGGATTCATCAAGCACCATTGCCAAACTGACGAACGGTTGGCTGATATACTTGTGAGTCTGAGCTCAAATCTTGGCCAAGGTGTACTGAACTAGATGTAACAATAAAGCATCTGAGACATTCCTATTAAACTGCATGTATGACTTTATATAAGTTCAAGTATAGTAATCTGCTAAATGACCTTTCTTAATCTCTAAATGATAGCTAGCTTTTTGCATGTACAGCTGATATTTGGAATCTAGTTCATACTGTGTATGTCTTTTCATTGGCTCATTGCTTTCACAATTCACCGTATATGCTCCTTAATTCTTTGGTTACTATTTTTCTGTTGAAATACTCTCCCTTTGTTTCAAATAATTTTGACAATAATTAAAAATTTAGTAAAATAAATTTGTCCTTATTAAGCTGGTGTTTGAAAAAATAAATCAATATGAACTTGAACAACAGTTTTTTATCTACATCACTTTAACACTGTGTATACCATAGACACATATAAGCATCTCTTATCTATAGTTATGGAATCCCATAAGGACAGTTAAAAGAAGCATGTAAACATTTTTAGGATTTCACTACATAGTGAGTAGGGCACATAAGAGAATCTCTGGGATTTTTTAGCTGTCTGTGAGCAACACATATATTCTCCATTGGGGCTTCACTGCTATAGATAAGAGATACTTCTCTATGTCTGCGGTATTAAAATAAAAAGTTTGTATCATAGAACCAGAGTTGTCTTAGGTGGTTTGGTATCAAAAGGGTTGAACAGTTTTCATATGTTTCAATTGTTTTCCTCTTTCTAGAAACTACTATAAGCTGTGTTTCTTCATTTATTACCAGTGGTTCTTAACTGGCTTCACATGTGTCCTGGAGGTCCATATAAGATTTGGTGGGGAAGGTCTATGCAAGCAAAATAGCAAATTGAGGATGCTCAGTAGTATATTTAGGGTCCGTGAAAAAATTTTGATTTAGGTATATTTATTGCATGAAACTGCTAAATCTCTTTCTCAAACAGTTCACAGAATTTAACCGAGATAAATTATTCTGTAGTGTCTGGGGAGAGTCATTTTCCTTTTGTGCCTTATAATTTAACACACACACCGGTAAAATTTCCACTTATTTCTTATTTTTATTTTCCTAAAATTTTCGTTGCTTCTTGCAACCTTTTCAATAGTGAGTGTGTTAAATTATAAGGCACAAAAAGAAAATGAATCTCCCTAGACACAACAGAATATGCTTCAACACACGAACTCATATAAAGAATCTTGCAAACCAGATCCAAAAACAAAATTATTCTGTGAAAAACAAAATAGGAATTTTGAAAGAAGTATTTATTAAACTAGATTTTGGACACTGAATAGCCGTGGGGGGGGGGGGGGCTCACCAAAATAAAATAGTAATCAAAGGGGTCTATAGATAAAAAATGGTTGAGAACCACCGATCTATATTATCAGTTTATTTCTTCAGAGTTATTGTATCTGTTGCAGATCTTCTGCGCATATTTTCATACATGGACCCTATTCATTTTGCTTGTGTAAATTTGTGAAGAACTTCCACTTTCACACATAAACATCAACAAGCCCATCACACACATCTCCTTCACATTTACACACATTCATATCTCTGCCTTACAAAATTTGCTCTACAATGTTCCTATATCCCATAATTCCTCCACCCTTAACAATCATGTATTGCCTATATAGTATCAACCCAATATCAATAGTGATAAATATGTTGATAAATCCACCACACTGCACAGAAACCCTTTGTCCAAACTACCATGCAGTGAGACTGAATCCAGTACCGCATGGTTGCTAAACATGCTTCTTAACCACACAGCTATGCCTGTGGTATTTGTTTTGCTCAAGCAAATGCAGGGAATTTGTCTGTATCAAGCAGTTTGTTCATTCACTTGTCAGATGGGTTAGACGGGGACTCATTTGATGCAATCATTTATGGTTGGATGCTCTTCCTGTCACTAACTCTTACCTGTTTTTCAAGTAAGAAAATTTTAAAGATTCCACTGGTCTTTAAAAGTGCAGGCTGATGGGCCATAATGTAAACAAGGAATGTAAACATCATATCACTGATTCCCTCAGAGAATGACAAGTGAAGCTGTGGAATATCAACATTCAAGGCATTGATTGGCCCTGGGCTATAGTAGTAAATGCTTGTCCAAGGTACCACAGAGAATTGGACCTAAAATCATGTGTTTGCAAAGGTGGACATGTCTGCACTGACCATATTTGATGGCATATAGAATGCATTTTTTCCCCCTAAAAGTATATCAGGACCCCCCCCCCAGTCCTGTGTGCAGAGTTGGGTCTCTATTATATGTGCTACTAAAATATGGGTGCATCTAATATGCCTAGACATTTTTTATGCTATCAAATATGGTTTAAACAATATCTGAAGGAAGGCAACAGGAAATCGACTTCGTATTCTTCCATAAAACTTTTAAAAATCCAAGTATCATATGCTTATTTTGGATGCTGCCAGAGGTTGTTTGTCAACCTGTTTCCTTTCTGTCCTTGTATATGATCCAGTATATTACTGGTATTCATTTTTTACTTTTTCAACTCTGGTTCAGTCCCACTGCGTGGCACCTTGGGCAAGTGTTTTCTACTACAGCCTTGGGCTGAACAAAGCACCGTGAATGGATTTGGCAGACAGAAACTGAAAGAAGCCTGTTGTGTATATGTGTGTGTATGTCTTTGTGTCTGTTTGTCCTTCACCACTGCTTGACAACCGGTGTTGGTATGTTTATGTCTTTATAACTTAACGGTTCGTCAAAAGTGACTGATAGAATAAGTACCAGGGTTGGCAAGATATTAAGTCTGGGGTCAATTCATTCGACTACAAATTCTTCAAGGTGATGCCCCAACATGGCCACGGTCAAATGACTAAAACAAGTAAAAAAAAAGAAATAAGAAGGTAAAAGGTACATTTGATGAAAGTAAAGTTTGCTTTCAAGGAATTTGAACCCAGAAGCGACAAGATTAAACATGACAGACTGTATAGTCTGGCAGTCAACTATTTTGGTTACTGCTGCCTCTTTCCGTAAATAAAAATAATAAAGAAAATATGCTAAATTGTGTGTGTCAGCTGTGTTTTTCCCCCCTAATTAACAGCTATAGTCCAGCATTGAAATAACCTTGTTATTTTAACTAATTAAAGCACTAAAGAATTTTGTACACAGATTGAAATCTATTTTGAAAACATTCACACCACCCTCTACATTAAAAGGGCTCACTTTGAGCCTACAGGTGTATGTAATCAGAACTTATCCAGATTTTCCATGTTTTTAATCTTTTTGGTGTCATCCTGCCTGACACTGCCTCTGGTTCTGTGACACAAACATCCTGTTTTAAAGTGATTCATATTAAAGACCTTCTATCAAAAATTCATGTGAATTCATATTCCAGATTAATTTAATAATATCGACAAAGTTATTTTACTATATTCGTTATACACCGAAAAATGGCAACCCTTAGTTAAAAAATTGTAAAAAATAGGGATTTTCATAGAAAAAAAGCACATTTCTCATGTAAATAATTTTTGGTCTTAACATGGTCCGATTTTAATTTTTTCTTCTATGGAATGAAGAAGCAAGCCTTCTTCTATCATACTCTCAATTTTGGTCAACTTGCGCCGCTGAGTCTTGGAGGAGATAGTGTTAGTTGAAGGCTATCAAACCTGCCCTCCCCCCACACACACAAAGACAACTTCAGCTTTATTTATATAAAATGGTAAGAGAAGAATGAGCCAAGTGAGAGTATAAGACTGCTTCCTGAGTGGGATGTCATCCATCGCAGGGTCCCTCCCCTCCCCGGCTACCATTGGTACTCAGTTTTAACTGATTGTTGCAGTATGAAATGAAGTGCTTTGCTCAAAGACATAGTGCATCACCCACTCGATGAATCAAACATACAATCTAGCAGTTGTGTACCCAATACTCTAACCTCTCGGTCATGTGACTTCATACTCTCTGCATTGTTGATTACAAAATATACAGATATAGATATTTCTGTCTATTTTAAATAGACTTTTATTAACTCTTTAAATTATCCTCATTATGTTGTACTTGTTTAGATTATTTTAAAATCTTAAAGGAATTAGTTTAGTTAAATGCATTTTAAAAAATTTCAGTTATAATAATGTTTCATGTGGATTTTTTTGCCATATGAAAATTTATACAAAAATTGATTTTTCTTTGAACTAGGCTTAAAGCCAACCTTTGTAGCAGTGTGGTATATAATCAATTAAATTAGTATACCACTTAGGCTATTGACTCCAGAGTCAGTCTGGGAAAGGATTTGAACTCTAAACAAGACACTAAAAACATTTGTTTTATGACTTTACTGTTGTATTTACGCAATAGTTTCATTTATGTCTGATAGGTAGATACAATCTTATAGAACTAAGATTCAATGAAGAATAATAATTAAAAAAATGGTGGGGGGTATGAGTGATGCAGTAGTGCAATTTTTTTTAACATATCTGAGAATTAAAATTATAAGAAATCTAGACAAAAAAAATCGTATTTTATTTATTGCTTTCTATGTTGCCAAGATTTAATTTCTTATTTTAGGTTCTATCCTATAGTATTTTGCACAACTTTTTTCAGTAATTCTTTTCTGACCACATTTCTGTTAAGTTACCCTGTCTTTGTCTCAATTAATTTTGACCAATAATAAAGAATTCAGTAAAATAGGTTTGTCATGCTGGTGTTTGGAGTGTAAACATGATGTTTTGATGGGTGGTTTTATAATTAAAATTACTTTAAAACATAAATTTGGACCAAGGACAGTCAGGTTAGCATCAAAAGGGTTAAAGCCTTTAAATAGCAATTTGTCACACATCCAGTTGTTGGGTTAAAATTCCTACCCTAGAATCTAACTTATTCGTAGCATGTAGTGTCAGCTAAGCCTTATACTTATTAATAAGATAATACAGGCTGTGATGAGCTACAAATCCTGACTAGTGGTTCTAGACACTTCATATAATTGATCACTGTGGTTCCTTTACCTTATGACATACACACTTCAAATGGAAGATTTTTCAACTCAATCCAATAATACTCTTTGGGCGTCAAGCCTATTCTCTTTCTCAGTATTTTGAAATGCTGCATTGCCAAAATAATAAATATCTGGAGCTGAGCCAATATACCATGTTTGATACACTCAATGATTTCAATACAAAAGAACTGATTAGTATATTAAGTAGATTTTTAATTATTTTCTTAACTGTTCTGTTGAGTACTAAAATGTTTCTTTTTATATTTTTGCCTCTTTATTATAATAAAATCTCACATAGCGTTCTCATCTACAGGAACTAAACATTCTTCTATGTTGGGATGGATTAATTAATTTTGGTTGTAACATAAATGGTAAACTGAAGAAGCAGAAGCATAAATATAAAATGTTTGGACAAAGATCAATACCTTGTAAATATGACAAAGGATGAAAATTGTGTTTTGTGTCTGAATTTTAGGAGTTGTGTCCCTTTGTATGGTAACCTGTAAACTAGATTTGTCAGACTTTAAAATGCCAAAACAAAATGTGAAGATATCGCAATAGCGACTGATGTATACGTATCCGCATAAGTGTGCTTGTGTGGGTGGGTGATGTGTATGCATGTATGTGTGTGAATATATATATATGTGTGAATAATATGTATATGTGAATATATGTATGTGTGAATATATGTATATGTAAATATATGTACATGTGTGTATTTTCAATATATGTTTGTCTGTGTGTGTGTGTGTACCAACACAATATTGGCAGAACGGGACAAATTCCCTTAACACACATACACACACACACACACACACACACACACTCTCTCTCTCTCTCTCTCTCTCTCAAAAATTTTGTTTCGTTTACTGTCATTGAATTAATAGTTGTGTTTTTAGAAAATAAAAGTCTTTCAATTTTATTTTACTGATAAAGTAAAAAAAAAAACAAAAAAAACAACATATTCCTCTTTCTTTTGAACTACACAGTTTCTACGGTGTGAAGTCTATTCAGCATACTTTCTTGATCATCATTCTATGTGTATAGTCAATATAACCCCCCCCCCACCACCACCAAAAAACAAACTAACAAACAAAACAAATGAATACATTTATACATATTTGTTCCATTGCTTCTCTTTGTCCCCTTTCTTTCTTTCTCCCCCCTCTCTCTCTCTCAATAATAAAATGCAAGAAAATAATAAGAATAAATTTTCAAACTGTTATTCTCACCTTCAGTGATGAATGATTTTCATTTTTTAGTATTTATTCAATATTTATATTTACATGAAGCTCTGGTCAATTTTTCTTTTTTTATTTATTTATTTATTTATTTATTTTATTATCAGTATCTTCGATTGCCATCAGGTATCTTAGTACTGCTTGTGTACATAGTACTGGACTGGATTTGAATGAAGAGCCTTTTTTTTCCTAAATTAAGTGTAATAATGTACTTTATCTATCTACCACGGTCACTGATGCATGAAGTCCATTCAATCAACTTGGATTTCTGCAGGTTGATACCTGCATAGAAGTTGTAGACATGCAGTGATGGTAATGGTGGTGGTGGTGGTGGTGGTGGTGATAGTGGTGGTTGGGGAGGCTGGTTACACCTAGTGATATGCAATTGCATAGAAAGAACTAATGGCTTGAGCTGATGCGTTTGGTGTGGTGGTTTGCAGATGAGACTTAAGTGGGGGGATGACTATAGGAGTGGGTGAACCAGGAATCGTTGAAATAAGTAATGGTAGAAAAGACAGAGAGGAGATATGATATTACATATTGATATTGCTAGTAGTTGTTGTGTTTACCAATGAGTCAGATGGCACTTTTCTATGACACTTATTGTGTAGTAATAGTGGCGGTGGTGGTAGTGGTGGTGGCGGCAGCGGTAGTAGTAGTAATAGTGGTGGTGGTAGTAGTAGTGGTGGTAGCGGTAGTGGTAGTAAAAGTGGTGGTGGTGGTAGTGGTAGTAGTAGTAGTATCGATGGTGGTGGTGGTAGTTGTAGCTGCTCCACGAGAGGCAGTAACAGCTAAAATGGATCTCTTTCAGTTTTGGCAGTGATTAATTAATTCTGTTCTTCCAGCAACAGGACTAACCTGCTTGTTGCATTAACATGTAAAAGTAAAATGGCTGACCATTCCACTGATGTGAACCCTTAACCCTTTTGTCACCATATTTCTGTTGAAAGACACTACCTTTATCTTGCTTAATTTTGAAAATAATGAAGAATTTAGTGAAACAAGTTTATCCTTAATTAATCTTCTGTTTGAAACATAAATTGATATGAAATTTTGATGCAAAGTTATTAATGGAAACCTGTCTGTGTGACTGTTTCTGCTTTGGGTGGTATTCTTCATTCGCCATTTTTAACGCCACCGCTTGGTCTTTGGGTTCTTCCTACAGAGGTCCACTTGTTGTAGACATTTGAACATGGAACATCTCCAGTCTGGATTGCTTCCTCTCTTCCTACTTCCTGTCACAGAAGCCTTGAAAAGTATCATGGATGCTGTCCCTACACTTTTAATTAAGCTGTATGAATTTTTTCTTTAAATAAACCAGTAGGTTTGGTGTTGAGAAGGGCATCCATTCATAAGAACCATGCCAAAAGCAAACATTGGGACATGATGTGGTGCTCTGGCTTGCCAGCTCCTGTTGAACCATCCTGTCTATGCCACCATGAAAAATAGACATAAAATGATGACAATGATAATTATAACAAGAAGGATAACAATGAAGAAGAAGAAGAAGAAAAAAAAGAACAATGTAGTAAGTCTGCTTGGTCTCTGAATCTTGGGTGGTACCTTATATTGTATCAATTTCAGAATTTATATTTTTGAAAGTATCACCAAAATTAAACCAATTTGGGTGCTAATTTAAAAAGAAATTGACTGGCATTTATTGATTCACAGATGGAAACTGAGAGAAGCCCAATGGCACCCGTACTGGTGGCACATAAGAGCACTGATTACACTCTCAGAGTGGTTGGGTTTAGGAGGGGCATCCACCTGTAGAAAACCATGCCAAATCAAACTGGGGTCTGGTGCAGCCTTTCAACGTGCCAGCCCAGTCAAGCCGTCCAATCTATGCCAGCATGGACAATGGATGTTAATTGATGATGATGAGGTCAAGGTGGTCAGGTTTTTAAAATTTAACTCAGTAACTCTATGCAGGGTGCATTTTTTTTTTAATATATAAACTTTCTTTTTAAACCTTGGGCAACTGTAGCCTTGGGCTGACCAAAGCCTTGTGAGTGGATTTGGTAGACAGAAACTGAAAGAAGTCCATCTCTCTCTCTCTCTCTCTCTCTATATATATATATATATATATATATATATGTTTGTGTGTCTATGTTTGTCCCCTCACCATTACTTGACAACCAATGTTGATGTGTTCATGTCCCCATAACTTAGCGGTTCAGCAAAAGAGACCGATAGAATAAGTACTAGGCTTACAAAGAATAAGTACTGGGGTCGATTTGTTTGACTAAAGGTGGTGCTCCAGCATGGCCACAGTCAAATGACAAACAAATAAAAGAATAAAAGAAAACAATAATATTCACCATTAACATACTAAGAGTTAAAATGGCCACATGGTTATTTTATCAAGACTTCTTCCTACAGGTAATGAATTTGCATCTTCTCTATAGATGGGTCACTGCAGTTGACCAGCATCCAATTCAGATGTGAATGTTGTAACCTCAGTCTCTTATCTTATGGAAACTGGGTTAAACTGTGGTCTTATTAGCTCTTGGATTCATGACAGACCTACATCAAGATGGGTTAGAATATTATCATTTATCTTTTACTTCACTCATTGGACTTCTGCCATACTGGAGCACCACCTTCAAGGGTCTTTTTAGTCAAAATGATTGATCCCAGTCCGTTTTTGATGAACTGCTAGGTGATGGAGGCATAAAGAAACCAATTCTAATTGTCAAGCTGTACTAGTAGTAAGCTGTGTTGTGCTCTTGAGCAAGACACTTTATTTCTCGTTGCTCCAGTTCACTCAGCTGTAGAAATGAGCTGCAGTATCACTGGTGCCATGTTGTATCAGCCTTTGCTTTTCCCTTTGATAATGTCAGTGATGTGGACAGGGGAGGCTGGTATGCATGAGAGACTGCCGGTCTTCCGAAAACAACTGTATTTCTTTATTGCCCACAAGGGACTAAACATAGAGGGGACAAACAAGGACAAACAAAGGGATAAAGTTGATTACATCGACCCCAGTGCGTAACTGGTACTTAATTTATCGACCCCGAAAGGATGAAAGGCAAAGTCGACCTTGGCGGAATTTGAACTCAGAACTTAATGGCAGACGAAATACTGCTAAGCATTTCGCCCCGTGTTCTTACGTTTCTGCCAGCTCACCACCTTAAAACAACCTTCCAAAAACAACCTTGCTCGGACTTGTGCCTCGGAAGGGAACTTTCTAGGTGCAATCCCATGGTCATTTATGACCAAAGGGGGGTTTTTACTTTTACTTTTCAGTGGGGAATAAACAAACACAAACACAAAGATGTGTATACACACACACACACACACACACACACACACGTACAATGGGCTTCCACACAATTTCCATCTACCAAACCCACTCACAAGGTATTGGTCAGTCTGAGGCTATAATAGTAGAAGACTCTTGCCCAGGGTGAGACTAAACTTGAAACCACGTGGTTGCAAAGTAAGTTTCTTAACCACACAGCCATATCTGTACCTAATTCAGAAATTCTGAATGAAATCCTTACTTTTCAATCTAATTGTATGTGCAATAAATAAATTAAGACTTTGAATAGAAAGGAAACAGAAAAATACTTATGTATATGTGTGTGTGTGGTTTTTGTTTGTCATATTTAGCTTGATAACATCAATAATAGGACCAAGATATTTGGTTCACATATTAAAGAAATCCTGATTTTAGGAGTGTGAGCTTTGTTGTATGGTATTTCAGAAAAAAAAATCTCTGTGTGAAAAAGTGCACAGAAGTTGGGTAGGTAGAGGTTTAAGTGTATTGGAGTCGGTGGGATGAAGCCTTCAATTAACTAACATTCTGTGAATAAAAATAAATTTTAAAAAAGTCATTTGTTGGAACAGCGATCTTAGAAGAAGTGAAAAGACTGCAAACTTCAGTAAATAATGGCAAGTTGAGTTTCATGTGTGAGCCAAGAACCTGACTATGCTTTAGATAAATGAAATGCAGTTTAATCACTTGGAAGTTTTAAGGAAGAGGTATAACAATGTTGAAATAGCTTTCTTTATACAGAGAAAACTGAAAAGATCTACGTAGGATCTAATAGGTATATTTTATATATGAAAAGTCATAAATGTGTAAATAATAGACGGAAACTATGCCATTTACAGATGATTATTAGGAGTAGGTTGTTACTTTGGTTGATTTTAAGTTCTTTATATATCGTGCTTTATATAAAAAAAGAAGCGATTGTATTATATCTGACAGCACTGTACATTTTTTTTTTTATATTCATTTATGGTTTTTGACTGCAGCATTCTTTGTATATGGGCTGCTTGAATTGTTAAGTAGGACAGCAACGTAGTTTACAACCATACTTCCAGAAATCTACTACTCTCACTAATGTTACTTCACAATCAAAACTATTTACATGTGTCACCCCCACATCTGTCTCTCTCTCTCTCTCTTTCTCTGTCTCTCAAGTTGTTTTCTCAAAGTTATAATCCAATGATTTCTTTCTTTTATTATTTTTCAACCTATTTTTTCAATGACACAAGCACCACTCCAAGCCCGATAGTTTGATATGTGGCACTTTCGGTTGATTTTAATTTAGAACTTTATTTCATCAATACTGTCCAAGCTTATTGATTCAACAACAGCAAAAAAAAATGAAAATTTTGCTATTGAATGGTGGACTACTTACTTCCATTGAGCCTGGAAGTGAAATTAGTGTATAAGGCAGTGGTTCCGAACCTTTTTAATATCCGGGCCAGATTCAAAACCTTGATTTGGAGGAGGGGGTGGGGAAGGGATGCACCCAGAAACCAAAACACAAGTCAGTTAAATAAAAATTTATTATATTTGTTGTGAGAAGACCATCAGTGGGGTCACATGTGGCCCTAGGAGTCACTGTTGAGAATCGCTGGTATATGGTTTTCAAGGAAGAATACACTGAAGTGAGAAATGAGATTCCACAACTATTTCAAGATTCATAAGACTGCATTATGTAGTACTTGTACGGTTTGTATGTTGCGTTCTTGAGCAAGACACTTTATTTCACATTGCTCCAGTTCACTCAGCTTGTGCCAAGCTGTATTGGCCTTTGTCACTGGTGCCAAAAGCTGTATTACTCTTTGTTTATCTCTTGGATAATTTCGGTGGCATGGAGAGATGAGGCTGGTATGCATGGGTGACTGTTGGTCTTCTATAAAACAGCCTTGAGCCTGATATGGGAAATTTCTGAATGCAATCCCATGGTCATTCATGACCAAAGGGAGTCTTTACCCTTTACCCTACTGTTTTTATCACCAGGATGAACCTTACTCTATCTTTGGTGCCTGTTTGCTAGTGAGGGTTAAATGTTTTAATCAAGGGCACTACACATATAGGTGAGAGCAAGTCAGGTGATCAGGCTACCTTGTTAGAATACCTGATACAACTCCCCAAGAAACTGTTTTACTGCAAACTGGCAGAAGGCAAGCGCACATAAGGTGGACAGAAAAAGCACTTCAAGGACACATTCAAAGCCTCTCTGAAAAGCTTTGAGATCAACCCTCAGCACTTGGGGAAGGCAAGCACAGGACTACCCTGCTTGGCGAAGATGCATCAACAGTGGTGCCACTTCCTATGAACTAAATAGGATTGTATGGGGCATAAAGAAAATGTGTACCATACAAGTCTATAGCCAACTCTTTGTCTTTAGTCCCAAAAGACCACCAGTGCTTGACCTACAGCAGAGACTTCCGATCATGCATCAGAGTGATTGGCCACAGCTAAACATGTCATGCTTGGTCTTCTTCTTCCATATGATGTCCTTGATCATTAATACTCTTTTTTTGTTTCAGTCATTTGACTGCGGCCACGCTGGAGCACCGCCTTTAGTCGAGCAAATCGACCCCAGGACTTATTCTTTGTTAGCCTAGTACTTATTCTATTGTTCTCTTTTGCCGAACTGCTAAGCTACGGAAATGTAAACACACCAGCATTGGTTGTCAAGTGATGTTGGAGGGACAAACACAGGCACAATCAAACACTTACACACACACACACACACACACACACACATATACACACACATATACGATGGGCTTCTTTCAGTTTCCGTCTACCAATTCCACTCACAAGACTTTGATCGGCTTGAGGCTATAGTAGAAGACACTTGCCCAAGGTGCCACACAGTGGGACTGAACCCGGAACCATGTGTTTCGTAAGAAAGCTACTTACTTACACAGCCACTCCTCATTGCTAATAACAAACTAATAATAAAGCTCACAAGATACAAACCAGCAAACCTTTTGCTGATTCCTTATTATTCTTTGTTTTCTGCAGCTCTGTATTATGTATTAGTTTGTAAATCAGAAGACCTGGTGCTCATCAGCCTCTCATATATGTTCTCAAGTTAATATACATGGAGACAATTTAATTAAAAAATTGAGATAAATTCTAGTTCTAAAGATTTATAAAAATAATATCTAATTTTAATTGGTGCAATTCATTTGTTATACTCCTCCTCCTTACCATCGTCCTCCTCCTCACCATTGTCTTCTTCCTTACCATCCTCTTCCCCCTTACCATCCTCACCACCACCACCATCACCGTCTAACGTCCAAGTTCCATGCCAGCATGCTTGGCTGGTTTGACAGGATCTGATGGATCCAAGGACTGCATTGTGCTCTAGTGTCTGGTCTGACATCGCCTCTACAGTTGGATGCCCTTCCTAATGCCAACCACTTTACTTTGCATACAGGGTGCATTTTATGCGGCACTAGTTCTGTCGAGGTTGCCATGCAGCTTACAAGTCTTGCAAATTCCAAGAAGTGGGAGGTGTCCTTATATAAGATAAGGGTTAAGGTATGAGAGAAGGGGTTGGGATAGAGGAGATTTTTGTTGCAGAGGAGCTACATAGCCACTCATACTTAAAGGAGATTGTGAGAATGAATCCGTAATATCCCTGAAGAGATAAATAGGGGTGATGTGGTGTCCAGGTGGGGGTGAATAGAGACAGAAAAACTAAGATGTGCAGGCATGGTTAAGTGGTAAGAAGTCTACTTTCCAACTACATGGTTCTGGGTTCAGTCCCACTGTGTGACACCTTGGGCAAATGTCTTCTACTATAGCTTCAGGCTGACCAAAGCCTTGGGAGTGAATTTGGTTGATGGAAACTGAAAGAAGTCCTTCTTGTATGTGTGTCTGTGTTTGTACCCCTGCCACTATTTGACAACTGGTGTTGGTGTGTTTCTGTTCCCATAACTTAGCAGTTTAGCAAAAGAGACCGATAGAATGAGTACCATGTTTTATAAAAGATAATAAGTACTGAGGTCAATTTGTATGACTAAAATTCTCCAAGGCAGTGCCCCAGCATGGCCACAGTCTAATGACTGAAACAAGTAAAACATATAAGTGAATGTGTAGGGGTTAGGCGTTGGAAGAGATAGGAGGAATGGGAAAGGAGGAGGAGGAGGTAGGCAGCATCTGTAAAGATTGAAAAGGGTTGTCTCTTGATATTAGATACATTTAGGACATTAGACTAGTGCTCTGCAGTATTGTACAAGGAATCAAACCCACAACCATAAGGGTTTGGCTTCGATAGCTTGTCTTGGTGACACATTGTGTTCTTGAGCAAGGCATTTCATTTTGCATTGCTCTGGTACAGTGCTCTGCAACTTTTTATCACTTGCAATACACTTATATTCTTCACAAAATTTGGCGGCACACCTGAACTAAAAGTATTGGGAAAAAATCATATTCCGGTTACACTGTGGCACACCTAGCATCATTTTGTACACCTGTGTGCCACAGCATGCTGGTTGTGGAGTATTGGTCTAGTATACTCAGCTGAAAGAGTGTTAGTTAAGTGGTGCAGCACTTCCTCCAGCTGTTGTTTCCTGGATGTTCTGCTTGGTTAACGGGAAGGATGGTTGAGAGGGTGATTATGTCTGCTCATGTCTACCTACATTTGTAAGTAAAACAATAAAAACCTGTTAACTGCTGGTAAAGTAAAGGTTCCCTTCTCAAATCACTTCCAACTCACAAGGACCAGTTTCCTGGTTTCCATGGCATATATATTTCCCACCTGGATGGGATGCCGGTCCATTGCAGGATTACTCATGTTTGCCAGCTGAGTGGACTGGAGCAACATGAAATGAAGTGTTTTGCTCAAGAACACAATGCATTGCCTGGTTCAAAAATCAAAACCACAATCTTATGATCATGAATCCAACAGCCCTAACCACTTAGCCACATGCCTCCAACTTAATTATGCAACCGTAATATTACTACCAAGTATATTAAAGGTTTGTTAGTCATTACCCATGTCCTACTTGTGTTAGCAGTGCAATTCGATCACTTTTTAAAGTTATCTCTACAGATTTTACTATACAAATTAGAGTCAGCACTGTAATGTTTTGAACATGACTAAGTCTTATATAATCAGTGTGGTCAAAGATAGAGAAATAAGTAATGAGTGTATATGCTTATTTCAGGAATTCTTGCTCTTTCTTCAGTGCCACATTCAATCTATTAACCATCCGCAAACACATTGCTTAAATAGCCACCAAATTTACTTATGTAACACAACTGGATATACAAATTTTACATATTAACCCTTCAATGTTCAGGGCACTCTGTCAAAAGTAATGCTTATTTATTCACACCATTTTGAATTAATCATTCATTATCTCATAGCTTTATGATTTTGATGAAGTAACTGTTAGAATTTTAGTATGATATTGTAGGGTTCATGTGTGTTTTTTTCTCCATCTCCAATGTTGTGGTACTGCCACAATATTGTGAAGGATGGTTTAGATACACAGTACCAGTAAACAAAATAATGAAACAGCCGTTATAACAATGTAACAATCCAACAATCTCTTCACGAACGAACTAGCCAACTAACACCTTCTGACCTCACTGTGAACTCGACTCGAACTAACACACAAACTTCACTCCGACAACTACTGTTTAAAATTGCTTGGTCCAGTCTATTTCTCGCAAGGGGGTGTCGTGATTCTACTCACAACAGTGTGAGAGACCAGATCTGATGAGTTGGAGCATAAAATGGGTAGAATATTTTGGCTGGATATAGCTGGTTTAAATGCTAAAGGTTTAAACACATTAATGGCAATTGGTATGTACATATTAATTACGGGTAGGGACACTGTATTTTAAGTAATGTTCATAACCACTTCAAACATGGCTGTCTGTTTGAATTGTCTTTGCTGTGATTTTTTAACCCCAAAAGGGTATCTCCTCTAGCAGGTTAGCGATGCACAGCTGCATCCAAAATATTGCAGGCAGGGGAGTGAACCCCTATCACCTTCTAGCAACGGGATAAGCAGACCAGCCTGGTTTCAGGCTATTTCTGCCTCTCTTCAGTACTGGACACCTTGTCTGTGAGAAATGGCAGTAGCTCACTTCTGCTTGCAATTTATGTAATTTCAAGCAACATACAGTCACTGATTTTGCAACAAGCAAAAATGCTAGTTCTAAAAGCTCTCTAAGAGAGATCAACGCAGTAGTTGTACTAACAAGTAATGTTCATTGGCACTTCAAAATGGCTATCCTTTTGAACGCACTTTACTGCAAATTTTTTACCCCAAGAGGACATCTCCTCTAGCTGGTTAACGATGCACAACTGCATCTGAGATATTGCAAGCAGGGGAGCGAACCCCTACCACCTTCTAGTGATGGGACCAGTGGACCAACCTGATTTCGGGCTGTTTCTGCCTCTCTTCAGTACTGGACACCTCGTCTGCTAGAGATTGCAGTAGCTCACTTCTGTTCGTAATATATATAATTCCAAGCAACATACACTCTCTGATTTTGCATGCTAACAAGCCACATTCGCTTGTGAGTGTGGATGCAAGTTATGATTTCCATTTAAATTCAGGAGTGGCTGTGTGGTAAGTAGCTTGCTTACCAACCACATGGTTCTGGGTTCAGTCCCACTGCATGGCACCTTGGGCAAGTGTCTTCTACTATAGCCTCTGGCCTTCCAAAGCCTTGTGAGTGGATTTGGTAGACGGAAACTGAAAGAAGCCCCTTCGTATATACGTATATATATATATATATATATATATATATATATGTTTGTGTGTGTGTGTTTGTCCCCCCAACATCGCTTGACAACCGATGCTGGTGTGTTTACGTCCCTGTAACTTAGCAGTTCGGTAAAAGTGACCGATAGAATAAGTACTAGGCTTACAAAGAATAAGTCCTGGGGTCGATTTCCTCAACTAAAAGGCAGTGCTCCAGCATGGCCACAGTCAAATGACTGAAACAAGTAAAAGAGATAAAAGAGAAAGAGATAATAATAAAAGGCTTTTGTTGGGAACAAGTAAGGTTGTCTGCAGGCACAGGCGTGGCTGTTTGGTAAGAAGCTTGTATCCTAACCACATGTTCTGGGTTCAGTCCCACTGCATGGCACGGTGGGCAAGTGTCTTTTACTATAGCCCTGGGTCGACCAAAGTCCTTTTATTCTTTTACTTGTTTCATTCATTTCACTGCAGCCATGCTGGAGCACCACCTTGAAGGATTTTAGTCGAACAAATCGATCCCAGGGCTTATTTTTTAAGCCTAGTACTTATTCTATTAGTCTGTTTTGCTGAACTGCTAAGTTACAGGGATGTAGACACATCAACTTTGGTTGTCAAGCAGTGATAAGGGGGTGATGGAATAAACAGAGACACGAAGACACAAATATATTAGATATATACATACATACAGCTGATTTTTCTCAATAGAGTAAATTGAAACATGAGTTTAGTGTCTCCCTCAAAAATCCCCCAAAATATAACTATAGCAGATTTGAACTCACAATATATGAGTTTGAATCTTATGTTTTTATTCATTTTTCTACTACTATAATTTGTAAACCATTCTGCTGATGTTAGTAAAAGAAGAATCTGCTGAAGCACATAGGGAACTGGTGTGAAATGGTGCTTTATTTTCAGTGCTAGGGTAAAGAAAGTAAGATATGTGTATGCTGTCTATGGGTTACTGTATCATTTTATTTGGTTCTGAACTTATGGCACCTATGCCAGTTGTTCATCAACCATCTTAATCAGCAACACACACACACACACACACACACACGTGCACACACACACATACACGCACACACACACGTGCACACACACACATACACGCACACACACACACACACTGCTACGTTCATATACATACATACACATTCACATGCATAGACACACACATACAGAGGCTGCTACATTCAGATACATCCGTGCACACTCACACATGTACACATACACACGTGTGTACAAATACACTTAAGACACACACACACACACACTCTCCTTCTGTCTGTCTGGTCTCTCTCTCTCTCTGTCTCTCTCTCTCTCTCTACACACACACAACACACACACACACACACACACACACACACATATACATACACATTTACAGCTACTCACACCTATTCCCTTTGAGATGGTGTTGCATTATAGTGAAATCCTTTTAAACATTTTATATATATATATGTGTGTGTGTGTGTGTGTACATACATGCATATATATATATATATATATGTGTGTGTGTGTGTTGTGTGTGTGTGTACATAGAGAGAGAGAGAGACACCTTATTCATGACCGAAGAGACATTGTTTCTGTTTGTTATTAACAAATTACATTATTGGGAGTGGGTGTAGTGTTGGGGGTGGGGGATATAATTAATCTTTTATCACTCTAATATTTGTTCTGCCAGTCTTGCTTTCCACACACGCAACAACTTATGCAGTGCTAATCTAGCAAAATTATTATTATTATTGTTATTATTATTATTATTATTATTATTATTATTATTATTATTATTATTATTATTATTATTATTATCTTTTGGTATTCATATTTCATTACAAGTCTCTTTGATACTTTGTTTCTTTGAAATTCATTACTTATTTCTGACTCTGTATATTCTGAAGACATGTTCGTTTGCAAAATTCGAATATACTTTCCTTTCAGTTTTCCCCCTTTTCATTTCCTATTGTTGTAGATAGGGGTTAAAAGATTTCTAACAGGGAAAACCCTTAGAATTTTTTGGTAAAATAAGACACTTGTTGTGAATAATATTTACTCTGTAAGAATGAAATGGTCACTTGTGTATCATACAAACCAATGGAGTCGGAGTTGGAAACAACTAGTGGGTAGCTAGAGTCGGAGTCGGTAAAACTATACCAATTCTGACTCCAACTCACAATATCTTTATTCTTTAATATAAACCAACTATAACATATAGGTGTACTCAAAAGTACAAGTGTATGTATATATTTTATTAGATATGTAGACCACAATCACTTAATTACATAAAGATGTGTCGGAGTCGGAATCAGAGTCAGAGGTGCCAATAGTACAGGAGTCGGAGTCAAAGTAAGAGTCAAAGTTTTTTGTTTCGACTCCACAGCCCTGATATAAACCACTGCAAACTAAAGATTCTCTAAAGTAAAATATTCTTTCTTTTAAAGTTATTTCATTATTGTTTCCTAAATCTTTACTGGTGTATAGACTTTTTATTGCAATATTTTATTTTGGTGCTATGAGTGATTCAAAAAGAGATTGAGTGTTAGAAACTTTCAAAAATATATTCTTCCAACTGAGATTATAGACAGCCTGCCATTCATTGATGCCAGTTGATGTGGTTGTGTTAGTGCGGCCAACCACAGCAGTTTTGGTCTGTTGCCATAACAGTTGGCAGCGGAACCTCATCCCATAGACTTCTAGCTGTTTGCTTTTTGCCAACTTTCGGAGTCGCCAGTGATAATCTGTTTCTACCCAAACTGGTCTTAGTTACTTTCTCCAGTGATACCAGATATTAAAAAAAAAAAAAAATTTGAAAAAATGTCTGTTTTTCTCAGCAAAAATCTCATGCATGATGAAAAAGTAAGTTGTAATTTAATTTATTTTCTTATTATTGCTATCTTTTAGTTGTTAAAAAATATATAATTATATATATATATTAACTAATATTTCAGCTTCATAAATTACACCCCCATAATACAAGCTTTTCGACCTGTTAATATTCTCTTTTATTTTATTTGATTTTTCTTACATGTGAATAACTTTAGATCTAAATATTTTTTATATTTATTTTAAATTTTCCTCATGCTTTTTTTTTTTTTGTTTTGGAGATATCGTTTCCTTCCTTTGGTACTTGTAATTCTGTAGATATGTATTTAATTGAAAATAGTTCATCATTATTGATTGGCATCTGGTTGGTTAAGAAGGAGTTCTGCTGGAATCTTGCTTTGCTTTGATGTCACTTCTATCTTCAACTTCTTGGTGTCTAATAAGGATTACGGTTCTCTGTTTCTTTTTATCAATGTGAGAAAAATTCTTCTAGAATAAAGGAAAAAAAGGAATGTAACTGAATTATTTAAAAATATTTGGTCAAATTTAGTTATTCTCCTCTAAGTAGATGTAGGTATAGCTATGTAATAAGAAGCTTGCTTCCCAACCACATGGTTCTGGGTTCAGTCTCACTGTGTGGCATCTTTGGCAAGTTTCTTTTGCTGTACCCTCAGGTGACTGGTGACTAAAGACTTATGAGTGATTTGGTAGACAGAAACTGAAAGAAGCCCATTGTATATAATTCTCTGTGTGTGTGGTGTGTGTGTGTGTGTGTGTGTGACTTTATGTCTGTGTTTATCATCCAGCATCACTTGACAACTGGTGTTGTTGTGTTTACGTCCCTGCAACTTAGCAGTTAGGCAAAAGAGACTGATAGAATAAGTACCAGGTTTAAAAAGACAAAAAAAAATATATATATATATATATATACTGGGGTCAATTCATCTGACTAAAAAGAAAAATCTTCAAGGTGGTGACCCAGCATGGCCATGGTCCAGTGGCTGAAACATGTAGAAGATAAAAGATTACTAATGCTGCCTAGTTTTAACACTGGTGATCATTGTGTAGGGGCGGGGGTGGGCAGGGTGGAGAGTTTTGTTATTTGAATGAATTCTAGCTCAATCATCATCATCATCATCATCACCATCATCATCAAATACTGGACATCTCTGTGTCGAGTCCTTTATCTCGTAGGGCTTGTTGCCCAGTCTCCATGGTGACCAAGCAACTGAGATCACCAGTTTATTGACAAGGACACCAGTTTATTGCAGGGCCACTCATTTGCAGCTGTGTGGGCTGGAGCAGTGTGAAATAATGTATTTTGCTCAATAACATAACATAACATAACACACCATCTGGTCTGGGAATTGAAACTAAAATCTTGCATTTGTGAGTGCAACACCCTAACTACTAGGCCAAACACCTGAAAGTACATTGGTCAGTCCACATTCCTCAGCAGGGAGCATAGGACTGATTTTCTGTTTTCTCTGGCATATTGCTGTTTCTCTATTTCCCTCCTTGGTGTAATAATGTTGGCTTAGTATAATCTTTTCTACTATAGACACATAGCCTGCAATTTTTAGGGAGGGTGCCTAGTCGATTACATCAACCCCAGTGTTTCGCTGGTACTTAATTTATTGACCCTGAAAGGATGAAAGGCAAAGTCAACCGCAATGGAATTTGAACTCAGAACGTAGCAGCTGACAAAATATCACTAAGCATTTTGCCTAGTGTGCTAACGATTCCGCCAGCTCACTACCTTTGTTTAGTATAATAATGTTGGCTTCGTTTTGTATAATAATTATTTCTTTACTACCCACAAGGGGCTAAACACAGAGGGGACAAACAAGGACAGATATCGACCCCAGTGCGTAACTGATACTTAATTTATCGACCCCGAAAGGATGAAAGGCAAAGTCGACCTCGGCGGAATTTGAACTCAGAACATAACGGCAGACGAAATATGGCTACGCATTTCGCCCAGCGTGCTAACGTTTCTTCCAGCTCGCCGCCTTGTTTTATATAATAATGTTGGCTTGTAGTTTAGTATTATAAAGTTGATTTGTTTTTAAGGAGGACATGATGCTAGTATATTACTTTATCTTGCTGACAACTTGTACCATTTTCATTTTGTGGCTACGGTTGACTGGATAACTGTATCAAAGTTATAAACAAAGTCAAATGCGATACAATAATATAGGTGTGTGTGTGTGTATACCATCATCATTTAATGTCTGTTTTCCAAGCTGGCATGGGTTGGACAGTTTGACTGAAAACTGGTAAGTTGGGGAACTGCACCAGGTTTCAATCTGATTTGGCATGGTTTCTACAGCTGGATGCCCTTCCTAACACCAACCACTCCAATGGTGTGTGTCTGTTAGTGTTTACCCTTGTCTAAACATCATGTGATGGTTGTAAATACGCATTATTGACATACAAGTGAGGTTGTTTGTTTCCCAGATTTCCATGACAAATATGTCCAGTTATGGAAAGATTATTTACTTTGCTTAGAAGCATGTAAATGTTGGCAACAGGAAGGGCATCTGGCTGTAGAAAATTTACCCCAACAAATTCTATCTGACCTGTGCAAGCATGGAAAAGGAGGGCATTAAATGATAACGATAAAGTTGGTGATGATGACGATGGTTGAAGTGATAATCTTTGAAGTATGCTTGCATCTTTAAGATGCCGTATGGCACCTTTTTTCAATGACTAAAATTTACAACATAGTTTGCTTCAATTTTGAATAATTTATTTAATATTTTAAAGTATGTTTTCATTTTTAAATCTGAGAGTGTTGCTTTTTTTTTCCTTTGTTTGGTAAATTAAAATCATTGTGTTCCTTAGTATAACTCTGTTTCTCGCAAGAGTTGATAAAAGGGTTGGTACCAAAAAGGGTATCAGGCTGTAAAACACTACTTCAGATTGTCATGTTCAACTAGCATGGACATTACCATCATCATTTAACACCAACTTTTCCATATTTGCTATGGGTCACTCAGAATTTGTAGAAGCAGATTTTCTACAGCTGGGTGCTTTTCCTGTCACCAACCCCAACCTGTTTCCAATCATCGTCGTCGTTTAATGTCTGCTTTCCATGCTGGCATGGGCTGGACAGTTTGAGGACTGGCAAGCCAGAAGGCTGCACCAGGCTCCAATCTGATCTGGCAAGGTTTCTACAGCAACAACCCATGCTTAAATGGTGCTTTCTATGTTCCACTGGCATGGGAGCCAGTTAGGAAGCACTGGCAATGGCCACGTTAGAATGGTGCTTTTTATGTGCTACCGGCACAGGAGCCAGTCAGGCAGCACTGGCAACAACCCACACTCGAATGGTGCTTTTTATGTGCCACTGGCATGGAAGCCAGACGAGGTAATATTTTCCATTGCCTGACATATTCTTCACAGAAAACTAGAAATGAGCAACATTGCTTACAGCCATCACATGATGTCAAGATAAAGGTACACACACACACACACGCACACACATTTTGTGTCAAATTGAACCTTAAGGATATGTATGTCTGTGGAGTGCTCAACCACTAGTACATTAATTTGATGAGCAGGGCTGATCTGTTGACCAGATCAAATGGAGCCTTCATTGTCATAACTGACCAAGAGCCAGTATACTAAATAGACCTATAAGGCCTTGGGCTATAGTACAAGACACTTGCTCAAGGTGCCATGCTGTGGGCCTAAATCTGAAATCACATAGTTGGGAAGAAGGCTTCTAAATCACTTGGCCATGCCTAATGTAAAAACGAATGATGATGATTAAATTATAGATTCCTTCCTATATGCCAAGAAAATTCTAGTTCATGTGTTATTGAATTAACTTTTAATTTTCAGAAACTATTTCTAAATATTTGGACAGTTTAACAATAATCAGATGATTTTAAAAATATTTGTCCGAAATTCATTTCATATAAGCAGAATAAAACTATCACTAAATTCAACTGTCTTCTCTATTTTCAAATACAATCAGTTTCTTTTAAAATGTAAACCCTTTTACAATAGCCTGTTAATGTGGTGAATCAAATTCCTTTCTAAATTGATCTTTTTTTGCCTACTTTCAGGAATTCTATATATAATTTTCAAACGATCAGGATATAAACTTACTTCAGTTTCCTTAACATCAGAGAGTTAGTTATTTAGTAGATATATAACAAGGCTTAAGTTTCACCAATGAAAATTCTTTGCATTTTTTGGTAGCGGTGTCACTATAGTAAAACTGAGTGTCAAAGTCTAGATGAAGGAGAAGCTAGATTCTTATCCTAGCTTATTACACTTCAATTTTAAATTCTCTTATCTTGCCTTGAACATTGTACAACACAACATACACCTATATTTCAAGTTAATATCTTATGTTAGTCATTGTCCCACTCTTGTGTGTTACTAAGTTGAAAGCCAATACATGAGAGTATGTATATTTTTACCGTATTTCCTATCTGACATTTTATATTAGTTGTTCAGTTTTGCAGATCACTGTGAACATTGATAAAAGAACAAGGATATACTTTGCAGGTCTAAACCTTTTAAAAAAAAAACCCCCATATGTGATCATGTTTAGGAATTTTACTTTCCATGAAAATTGCCTTTATGTCACATCAGCTTTTCCATTTAAAAAAAAAAAAGTTTTAGCTGAATCTTCTAACTCAACCTGGCATTTTATTTTTAGCATTGTGACTGTGTGGTAAAAAGCTTGCTTCCTAACCATACGGTTCCAGGTTCAGTCCCACCGCATGGCACCTTGGGCAAATAAATGTTTTCTACTATAACCTTGGGCAGACCAAAGCTTTGTGAGTGGATCTGATAGATGGAAACTGAAAGAAGCCTGTTGTATATGTATATACATATATGTGTGTGTGTGTCTTTGTGTCTATGTTTGTAACCCCCCCCCCCCACTGCTTGATAGCAGTGTTGATTTGCTTACGTACCAATAACTTAGCAGTTTGGCAAAAGAGATTGATAGAATAAGTACCAGGCTTTAAAAAAAAAGCACTAGGGTTGATTCATTTGACTTAAATTTCACAAGGCGGTACCCCAGTATGGCCATGGTCTAATGATTGAGACAAGTGAAAGATAAAAGATTTGTTTGATATTTTTATAAATTCAGACAATGATTGTGTGAAATTAGAGAGTGTGTGCATATGTTTTGTATGTGTGTGTTTGTGTTTGTGCTTGTATGTGTTTGTGTGTGTGTGTGAGGAAAAGTGTGAATCTTTTACATCAAGAATAAAATGTCTAAGGCAGATTATTGATGAAAATAGACACAGACTAGACCTGTCTAGGGCAAGTGCACTAAAAAATATGTCTTTCCTGACAAACATTACAACGTTATAAGCATTTTGGGGGCTTGCAAATTACTACCAGGTATACGTACTGAACATGCACGATTTAAGAGCACCCCTGAATAACTTGTTATAAAACAAGACGTTAAGTAGAACTGGTCAGACAAATGCCAAAAAGCTTTTGAAAAAATTAAAAACATCTTAATGTTGGAAGTGTCATTATCACATTTTGACCCGAATTTAAAAATAGTAGTGGCAGTAGATGCTAGTTAAAGTGGTATTGGAGTTGTGATTTTACACAAATATGAAGATGGTAGCCTGAAAGCTGTAGCTGGTGCTCCACAGTCGTTGCCGGCTGAAAAAAGTTACAGTCAAATAGAAAAAGAGGCATTGGCCATCATAGTTGCAGTAGAAAATATCATAAATTGCAGACAGACCACCGTCCATTATTGTCCATCTATGGATCAAAAAAAGGGTATCCCCACACATACAGCCAACAGATTGCAACGCTGGGGAACAATCCTACTGAATTACAACTTCTAGATGGAGTATTTGCTATTGAAAAAATTGGGACATGCAGATGGTTTGTCAAGGTTAATACCAAAATGCAGTGAAACACTAGAAGATACAGTAATAGCGGTGTTAAAAGCCGAAAATAAAATAAAGAATATATTGTGCAATGTTGTGCGTGAATTGCCTGTGACATTGAAGGAAATACAAATTAAAGCAGAGATGGATGAGTTTATCAAAGAAAATGAAAAAAATAGTGAGATCAGAAGAAACAAATAAAACAATTTTTGTGGCTGGTTTCAAATTTGTATTCAATATGTGATAATGTGCTTATGTATGCACAGAGGATTGTAATGCCTACCTCACTACAAGGTCGATTGTTAAAGGAATTCGACACTGGACATCCAGGAATTTCTAGGACGAAGTTGCTTACGAGAAGTTATGTTTACTGGCCAAAAATGGATCTAGATATTGAGAAGTTGGTAAAATCCTTCGGAAGTTGTGCTCTTGCAGCGAAATCACCACCTGTAAAATTTCAACCTTGGCCCAAGACCGATATTCCATGGTCCAGACTACACATAGACTTCGCAGGACCGTTACACTGATCATATTATCTAATAGTGGTAGATAGCTTTATTAAATGGACAGAAATGTGTGAATGTAGAAAACCAACACCCACCCGTCACTTAGCGGTTCGGCAGAAGAGACCGATTGGATAAGTACTGGGCTTACAAAGAATAAGTCCCGGGTTGATTTGTTCGACTAAAGGCGGTACTCCAGCATGGCTGCAGTCAAATGACTGAAACAAGTAAAAGAGTAAAAGAGAGTAACAGTGGAATTTCTACAGATACCATAGTTTCCTATAGTAAATGATAATGATGATGATGATGAATATTAGCTTCCAACAGAAGTCAATCTCAAAGGGGGAGATGTGGCAAGAGTCATTTACACCCCTTAAGAATGGACTAGCTGAACTCTTATAAAGAGTAGCATATTGGTTGAGACACGAGGTTGAGAGGACGTTTTGGAGTCTTGCGAAGTACGTCATGTGAACACATTGATTTTACCTCCACATCGTTAAATTATATATCCTACGTTTGTCTAGTATATAAAAACTTGTTTGGAACATTAGAAGATA
>NC_043006.1:45585797-45593297 GCF_006345805.1 Octopus sinensis
TAGTTTAGTGGTGGTGTGCCCATGGGCAAGTCCTGTGCATGTGAAACTTCTCCAGCATTCTCTGTACAACCTTGGAGGGTTCATATTCTCCCCTGCTTCTGTTAAGGAGATGATGGAACTTTGGTTTCAATGACAAGACCTGGGATGAATATTGGTGTGGTTTCTTGTTGCCTTCTCCAGGTAGGTGGAATTTGAACTCAGTATATAGAGAGTTGGAAGATATATTGTAAAGCATCTCTGCTGACATGCCAACAATTCTGCCACTCTCTCATCCATAGAACAACACGAAATGAAATGTTTTTCTCAAAAACATAACATACTGTCTGGACTGAGAATTGAACCCATGATCTAGCAGGTGCAAAGGCAACACCATAGCCACTGAGCTATGCACCTTCACAATAGTAAAGAGATAAAGACCCCCCTTTGGTCACAAATAACTATGAGACTGCACCTAGAAAGTTCCCCTCCGAGGCACAAGTCCAGGCTAGGTTGTTTATAGAAGACCAGCAGTCACCCATATATACCAGCCTCCCCTTATGACTCCAGTGTTATCTAAGGGAAAAGCAAAGGCTGATACAACTTGGTACCAGTGATACCGCAACTCATTCTGACAGCTGACTGAACTGGAGCAAAGTGAAATAAAGTGTCTTGCTCAAGAACACAACATACAACCTGATCTGGGATCGAACTCACAACCTCATGATTGGCGAGCCTCACACTCTAACCACAAAGCCACACACCTTCACTATAGAATAACTACTAGACTTTAAAACAATAGGTTTCAGGGTTGATTTGTTTGACTAAAAACCCTTCAAGATTGTGCCCCAGCATGGCCTCACTCCAATCAGTGAAACCAATAAGATTTTCAAACTCTAAATTTGATTTGTAAAGAAAATAAATAAATAAATAAATAAGGCAAATATATCAAAAATAAAAAAAATACAAAAAAATGAAAAGGAAAAACCACCCCCATATTCTTTATTTAGAGTTTGATTTTTGTAGATTACAATTTTAAAGCTAGTTAAACTTCCACTAACAGTAAAATTATTTTTGCTGTAACAGACTAATATTCTCTCTCTCTTTCTTTCTTTCTTTTCTGTTTTGTTTGGCTCTACTTCAACCTTGTTTTGATTGCCAACAGAGCTCAGTGTTAACATTACCAAAATTTTCACTTACTTGATGGAAGTTAAGGATCTATAAATTTCTCTATTTTATCAATGTGTTATCATCATTCTTCGACTAAAAGCTTCTCTTTCTTGTTTGTTTTTTTGCTGGGTAATAATACAGAAGTTATGTTAATTCACATTCTTCCCTCACCGTCTTTCACCAATGTTACTCTTTTACTCTCTTTTACTTCTTTCAGTCATTTGACTGTGGCCATGCAGGAGCACCACCTTTTAGTCGAGCAAATCGACCCCAGGACTTTTTCTTTGTAAGCCTAGTACTTATTCTATTGGGCTCGTTTGCTGAACCGCTAAGTTACGGAGACGTAAACACACCAGCATTGGTTGTCAAGCGATGTTGGTGGGACAAACAGACACACAAACATATACACACATATACATATATACGACAGGCTTCTTTCAGTTTCCGTCTACCAAATCCAATCACAAGGCTTTGGTCAGCCCGAGGCTATAGTAGAAGACACTTGCCCAAGGTACCACGCAGTGGGACCAAACCCGGAACCATGTGGTTGGTAAGCAAGCTACTTACCACACAGCCACTCCTACGCCTATATTCTCAAAGTTTCTTTTTTAATTTAAATGTTATCCTTTGTGCTACTTCTCCTTTCCCTTTTTTTTTCTCTCTCCAAGAAACTAGTGTGGGTTCAATTCCTGGACTTGATGGCATGTCGTGTTCTTGAGCAAAACACTTCGCTGGGACTGGCATGTCAAAAAATTGAATAAATTATTCCTCTCTGTATCATTAAAGGCGACTAAAAGAGGATGAGTTAGGACCTCGTAAAACCCTCACAAGCAACAACTGCTCAAACAAACCCATGGGTTGGAGAGTTGTTGCCTGAGCAGGGCAAAGGGGTCATCGTCTAGGCATAGTAAGGAATCACTGACAAATGGTGGATGCAGCAATGTGCTGTTACAGCGCATGACCCCATACTGCTGCCACTACTGCTGCTGCTACTACTGCTGCTGCTACTACTACTATGATTATCATACCATTTATTTGAGCACTCAGCGGAATCATTAGAGCATTGAACAAATTGCCTGTCACTTGGCAGTATTCAGTTGCATCTCCCCACATTCCGAGTTCAAATTCTACTGATGTTGACTTCACCTTTTATTCTACTAAGGTCAATAAAATTCCATGCTGGTAAAGTACTGGAATTAATTGATAAAATAAAGTGCCAGTTAAGGACTAAAGTTGATATAACTGACTAACAAGGCTTTTATCAACCCAGGGCTATAGTAGAAGACATGTGCCCAAAGTGCCATGCAGTGGGACTGAACTCCTGTCCTATGGTGGTGAAGCCAACTTCTTAACTGTACAGCCATATCTGCACTCTCCGCTGTGGCAAGAAGTTTGTTTCCTATCCACATGGTTCCAGGTTCAGTCCCACTCCATAGCATCTTGAGTATGTGTCTACTACTATAGCTTCGGTTCAATCAAAACCGATTGGTAGGATCAACTGTGATTGATATATAATACTGTATGTTTCGGATAATATGTGTGTGTGTGTGTGTGTGTGTGCATATGTAAATATGCATGTGTATGTAATCTCTCTATATATAAAGCTGAAGTTGTCTGTGTATGGCAGGTTTGGTAGCCTTCAACTAACACTATCTCCTCCGAGACCCTGCGGCACAAGTTGATCAAAATTGAGAGTATGATAGAAAAAGGCTTGCTCTTCCTTCTGTAGAAGAAAAAATTCAAATCGGACCATGTTAACACCAGAAATTATTTACATCAAAAAGGTGCTTTTTTTCTATGAAAATCCCTATTTTTTTTACGATTTTGTGACTGCTGTGTTGCCATTTTTTGGTGTATTTCAACCAGAAAAATGTTCACTTAAAGAGAATAACAAGCTACATAATGCAAAATTTTTACTTTTCAAAAATTCCAATTCTAAAGAGTCAAAACAAACCCGAGCAATGCTGGGCGATACTGCTAGTTATAAGTAAAATTTATTTCTGACTACAACTTGGGACAGATTTCTTTCTTAGTTGAATCTTGCTTTCCTAAGCAAGGCTTGGCAACAAATGAAGAAGTGAGTATTATAAGATAACAGTTTATATTAAGTGTTAAAGTGCAAACATAGATTCTTTGTAGAATGAGGAGTGAATAGAGTTGAGAATAACAAATATTGATAAGAGGTGTACAAATATTTTGAACTCTTATATCAGTAAATAATATGTGATTTTATGTGTATAATGTGTGTGCATGTGTGCGCACATACACACATATATGTAGAGGGGGAGAGAGATAGTTACATATATGCATACACATACACACATATACATAGGCGTGGTTGGGTGATTAGGAGCTTGCTTTCCAGCCATGTAGTTTTGAGTTCAGTCCCACTGTGTGGCGCCTTGGGCAAATGCCTTCTACTATAGAACTGGGCTGATCAAAATATTGTGACTGAAGGTGATAGGTAGAAACTGAAAGAAGCCTGTCACGTGTTTGTGTAATATAGATAGATAGATAGGTAGATAGATAGATAGATATATAGATAGATAGATAGATAGATAGGTAGGTAGGTAGGTAGGTAGGTAGGTAGGTAGATAGATAGATAGATATATCGATAGATAGATAGATATATCGATAGATAGGTAGATAGATAAATAGATCGATAGGTAGGTAGGTAGGTTGATAGACAGGTGTGGTTGTGTGGTTACAAACTTGCTTGCCAGTCAGTTCCACTGTGTAGAACCTTGGGCAAGTATCTTCTACTACAGACCTGGGCTGACCAAAGTCTTGTGACTGAAGGTGATAGACAGAAACTGAAAGAAGCCTATCACATATGTGTGTGTGTGTATAGATAGATAGGTGTGGATGTGTGGTTACAAGCTTGCTCACCAGCCAGTTCCGCTATGCAGAACCCCGGGCGAGTGTCTTCTGCTATAGCTCTGGGCTGACCTTGTATCTGAATGTGGTAGACAAAAACTGAAAGAAGCCTGCCGCGCGCGCGTGTGTGTGTGTGCATGCATGCGTGCGTGTGTTTGTATGTTTCTTGACGTGACAGTTGTTAAATGAGCATCACTACCATACAAGTAGTGTTTGTTACTTGTCTTTTATAAAGAACATGTCCAGCCATATGGAAATATTAACCTTTGCTTGGAAGTAAGAGTTGGTGACAGGAAGGGCATCTGGTCACAGATTATCTGCCTCAACAAATCTGTCTAAAACATGCAAGCATGGAAATGTAGACTTCAATGATAATGATGATGGCGGTGACTGTGGTGGGTGGACCCCCCCAATTCAAACTTCTCAAAATTAATATTTTTGTTATCCTTGGAAATGTCAATAAATAGATAGATAATCACAGTTCAATACTGAATGCTAAAAAGTCAGAAATAATAATAACAACAACAATAACAATAGTATTATTTTCCTTGTAAAAATAAATAATGATGGATTTATTGTCAAAAGCATCTGTCTTGGTGGCACCAATTCTGACTTCTTAAGAGACCCCAAGACAAAAAATAATAAATAGAATCTTTAATGTTATGTCAGATAAATCTATGACCTTTAACTAATATAACATTTGAGTGATCAATCATTTATATATTATTGTCCTAAGTAACATAGGTACAAGGGGAAGTTCCCAGAAAATTTCCCCATATTCATGTATTCACTGAGACAAGAATTCTTGTTAACTCTTTTATCGGTTCTAAAAATGACTTGAAATTCGCTTGTCACTATTTTGGCTAATAAGCTTAAAAGGGAATTTTTTTTTGAAATTAAGAGTAGACCAAGAAAAAGAAATAATTATGGTTAGATCTCAGAGCATTGAGCTTTGCAGAATTGAGATAGGTGACGAGCTGGCAGAAATGTTAGCACGCTGGGCGAAATGCTTAGCGGTATTTCTTCTGCTGTTATGGTCTGAGTTCAAATTCCGCCAAGGTCGACTTTGCCTTTCATCCGTTCGGGGTCGATAAATTAAGTACCAGTTACGCACTGGGGTCGATGTAATCGACTTAATCCCTTTGTCTGTCCTTGTTTGTCCCCTCTCTGTTTTGTCCCATGTGGGCAATAAAGAAATAAGGAAATAAGAATTGAGATAGACCTGCTAGTTCATTTTACATCTCATATTGATTTCAAATTTTAGCACAAGGCCAGCGATTTCAGTGGGCGCTAGTCGATTACATTGATCCCAGTGTTCAACTAATACCTATTTGATCGGCCCTGAAAGAATGTAAGGTAAAGTTGACCTCAGCAGAATTTGAACCTAGAACATAAAGATGGACAAAATGTTGCTTAGCATTTTGCCCAGCGTACTAACAATTCTGTCAGATTGCCACCTTAAACTTTCATCCCATATTAGTATGTAAAAATAGCTGTTATGCAGCGCATGACTCGGTGGTTAGAGCGTCAGACTCACAATCATGAGGTAGTGAGTTCAATTCTCAAACCAGGCTGTGAGTTGTGTGTTCTTCAGCAAGACACTTTATTTCACGTTGCTCCAGTTCCCTCAGCTGTAGAAATGAGTTGCAATGTCACTTCTAGTCTTCCATAAACAACCTTGTCCAGACTTGTGCCTGAGCAGGTAACTTTCTAGGTGCAATCCCATGGTCATTCATGACTGAAGGGGGTCTTTAATCGTTACCCTATTTTTTTGACTTGTTTCAGTTGTTGACTGTAGCCTTGCTGGGGCACCACCTTGAAAGGTTATAGCTGAGAAATTGACCCTAGTATTTTTGCATGTTTTTCTTTTTTTTTTTGTCTGGTACTTATTCTTTAGGTTACATTTGCTGAACTGCTAAGTTACAGAGATAGAAAAAATCCAACACTGGTTCTCAAGCAGTGGAAAGTGTGTAACAAAGACACACACATATACATATATGTATGTATGAATATACATACGTATATATATGTGTGTGTGTATGAGTGTGTGTGTATATGTAAGATGTGTTTCTACATAGTTTCTGTCAACCAAATTCACTCACAACAAGAATTTGTTGGCCCAAGGTGCCACACAGTGGAATTGAACCTGATCCACACAGCTGCAAATCTAACTTCTTAACCACATGACCATACCTGTTTGTGGGATTTCATTTAAATATATGACCCCAGTATCATTCAAGTCTTTTTTTAACTTCTAATAAAGGCACCAAAGCCTGAAGTATACACCCTCAATGTATTTTGTGCTTTTTTTTTTTAATCTATTGGACTAACCAGCCTTAGTGACCCCTTAAAAATTTGTTTAATTTTTCTACCCGGTATATTATACATGACAAGTAATTATTTACTCTTTTCTACTCTAAGCACAAGGCCCAAAATTTTTGGGGCAGGGGGCCAGTCAATTAGATCGACCCAAGTAAGCAACTGGTACTTAATTTATCAACCCTGAAAGGATAAAAGGCAAAGTTGACCTTGGCGGAATTTGAACTCAGAATATAAAGACAGATGAAATGCCGCTAAGCATTTTGCCTGGCATGCTAACGCTTCTGCGAGCTCACCACCTTTAAGAATCTTTTCTACTCTAGGCACAAGGCCCGAAATCTTTGGGAAGGGGGCCCGTTGATTAGATTGACTCCAGTACACAACTGGTACTTAATTTATCAACCCTGAAAGGCAGAATTTGAACTCAGAATGTAAAGGCAGTACATAATTACTCTGGTATGGCTGTGTTGTTGTTATTTATATATTGGTGCAGGTGTGGCTATGTGGTAAGAAGTTTATTTCCCAACCACATGGTTCTAGTTTCAGTCTCACTGTGCAGCACCTTAGGAAAGTGTCTTTTACCATAACCCCAAGCTGACCAGTGCTTTGTGAGTAAATTTAATAGATAGAAACTGCATAGAAGCCCATCATATGTGTGGGTGTGTGTGTGTGTGTGTTTGTGTGTCTTTGTCCTCTATCCACCACTTGATAGTGTTGCTTTAATACAGTTCTATATTTAAGAGATGAGGAATTATGTACATTATTTACATTATTTACATTCGACAGATATTTGTCCTCATCTTTGTTGTTAACACGTTTTGGCTGATATACCTTCCAGCCTTCTTCAGGTGTCTTGGGGAAATTTTGAACCTGGGTTATCATTCCTAAGGTATTTTACGATGGGCATATGGCGTAGTATGGCTACAAACTCCAAGATTCGAAGTTCGATTCCAAGCAGTGACCTGAACGATGACGACGTCGGTGGCGTCAGCGGCAGCATTGGTGTTGGCGGCAGCGTCGGCGGCGAAGAATACCTTAGGAATGAGAACCCAGGTTTTAAATTTCCCCAAGACACCTGAAGAAGGCTTGAGGGTATATCAGCTGAAACGTGTTAACAACAAACAAGATGAGGACAAGTATCGGTCGAATGTAAATAAT
>NC_043006.1:45598297-45665797 GCF_006345805.1 Octopus sinensis
GTGTGTATGTGTGTGTATATATATGCGTGCTTATAGTGATAAATTATATGGTTATTGATGATTTGTCTATTTTCGGCATATTTGGCATTAGACTTTTTCTCTTTTGCCCTTGTTTATAAGTTGTATATATATACATATATATATATATGTATATGTTTTCTTGTCTGTGTTTGTACCCCCAACATCACTTAACAACTGATGCCGGTGTGTTTACATCCCTGTAACTTAGTGGTTCGGCAAAAGAGATCAATAAAATACTAGGGTTGCAAAGAATAAGTCCTGGGGTCAGTTTGCTCGACTAACAAATAAAAGACTGAAACAAAGAAAAGAATAAAAGAACACTATATTATCCAATGTATTCTTTTCTTATTTTATTTTTAAATCTCTGATCTGTGAGAAATTTAGCTACTTTTTCTAGCAACTCAAGTAACCATAAAAAGTTTTCCTCTCTTTCCAGTTCCTATAATTTTTATTATGTAGAGTGAATGTATGTATGTATCTGTATATGTATATATGTATGTATGCTTGTTTTCCTCCCATATTCCACTTAACTCTTTAGGTTATTATATCTTTGTGAGTTTTCCATTATATCATATTTTTAAAGCGATTATTCTGAATTTATAATAATACTTTCATCAGTTCTTTATTATCATTATTATTATTATTATTATTATTATATTATTATTATTATTATATTAATATTCTTTTTTTTTTATTCCCTAGTCAGCATAACTGATTCATTTACTTGATGTCTAACAAAGTTCTTTTCTGCTTTATTTCTTTTGTAACGATTAACTTTCATGTCGGAAAGTACAAAAAAAAAGAAAAAAATAATCACACAAACATCCGTGCACACACACACACACACACACACACACAAACACACAAAAACCTCTGCATGTACATGCTGACAAACAAACACACACACACACACACACACAAACACACAAAAACCTCTGCATGTACATGCTGACAAACAAACACACACACACACACACTTACACATGTGTGCAGACGCACATGGCACCCCCCCCCCCACTCTTTTTGAGAATATTTCTAGCTTTCCATTTCGGCTTCATTAGCTTAAAATTGAATTGAGTCTTCTCTCAGCCTAGAAAATATATAGACATTATAGAAGATCCTGGATTCTAAAAGCCAAACCTGTTTAGCAGGATGTTCTTGTGGCACTGGCTTGGCTACTCTTATCTTTAACAGCACAATTTCCTTCTTTCAAAACCATGGTAACTTAATGCTAACATTGAATGTATAGCAGAGTGCACTGGTCTTATTCACATTGTAATTCTTGCCGGCATTGTGTGTGAAAGGAGGAGGAGGTGGAGGTGGTGGTGGTGGTGGTAGTGATGACAGTGGTGGCAGCAGTAGCAGTGGATGGTGGTGGTGGTGGGAGAGAGAGAGGAAGAGGTGCAAGGAGAAATAACCAGGAGCACCTTAACAGCAGCTGTAAGTGTAGACATACACGTCAACACAATGCATAAATCCTTCTCTGTGGGACTAATTGTATTTTACTGGTAACAATAGAAAGTGTGAAGTCACATTTTCTAGATAGACTGAAAACAACTATGATAAGAACAACAACAATAACTCTTACCACCACCACCACCACCACCACTACCACCACTTCTACTACTATTGCCACTACCATTAATCTATTACAACTTTACAACTATACATTGTATATACTTTGGTGTACTTATAGAGAGCTTAGATTAAATGTGTTGAAGGGATAGAAAAAAAAATTGATGTTAGATAGATAGATAGACAGATAGATAGACAGATAGATAGATAGATAGATAGATAGATAGATAGATAGATAGATAGATAGATAGATAGATAGATAGATAGGTGGGTGGGTGGATGGATGGATGGATGGATAGATAGACAGACAGACAGACAGACAGATAGATAGATAGACAGATAGATGGATAGACAGATAGATAGATAGATAGATAGACAGATAGATGGATAGACAGAAAGATAGATGGATAGACAGAAAGATAGATAGATAGATAGATAGATAGATAGACATAGATGGATAGACAGATAGATAGATAGATGGATAGACAGATAGACAGACAGATAGACAGATAGACAGACAGATAGATAGATAGACCGACAGATAGATAGAGAGAGAGATAGATGGTTAAAAGGTGACAGATACGGGATACGGAATGAAATACATGTACAAAATCAGTGGGAGAGGAAAGAAAGAAAAAGTGTGATCTGATGTTCTTTCCAATATTTTAATTATTACATTATGATCTTAGATAGATCATATGAAACAACACTGTATTATTTTGAAACACTTTAAAATCAAGTAATGATGTTTCATTCTAACCATTCTTTTTTTTTTTTTTTGACATTTCATTTGGTCTGTCCTCCCCCCCCCTGCTCCTCCCACAATTATCATCATCATCATCATTATTGACTCTCATCCTTTCTGGGTCAATAAAATATGTATCCGTTGATCATTGGGGGCTGATGTAATCAATGAGCTTCCTCCTCTAAAATTGCTGGTTTTGTGCCTAGGTTGGAACCTATTATTTTAAATCAGGCAGCAAGCTGGCAGAATTGTTAGCATGCCAGGTGAAACGCTTCATGGCATTTCGTCCGTCTTTACGTTCCGAGTTCAAATTCTGCTGGGGTTGATTTTTGCCTTTCATCCTTTTTTTAGGGTCGATTTAATCGACTTATATCCTGCCCTGAATTTCCTGGCCTTGTGCCAAAAATTTGAAGCAATTACTACTACTACTACTACTACTACTATTAAAGTGGCGAGCTGGCAGAATTGTTAGCATACTGGGCGAAATACTTAGAGCTATTTCGTCCATCACTACGTTCTGGGTTCAAATTCCACAGAGGTTGACTTATCCTTTCATTCTTTTGGATGTTGATAAATTAAGTACCAGTGAAACACTGGGGTCAAGGTAATTGACTAATCCCCTCCCCACAAATTTGAGGCCTTGTGCCTCCAGTAGAAAGGATTATTATTATTATTATTATTATTATTGAGTGAGAGAACAGTGCATGCCATCAAAGTGACACTGGGGTAAAATATACGAAGTCCAGTATATCCATTATGACTACCCGTCTGATAAGAGTACACTAGGCACATGCACCACAACCATATGTGTGCGACATGGTGATTTCATATCAAGATAAACAGCACATGACCTTGCAGGTGGGGCCCAGTTAGAATTTTCTTCGGGTCGAGTAATCCATCCCACTCAAAAGGTCCCTGAATAAGAGTTGTTAAGGATGTTGAACAAAACATCCATGTTTGCAGAGGTGAATTATTCAAACCCCAAAGAATCCCTCTCAACACACAGCTATGATGCCCGTGGTCAGAGATGCACATATTGTCAGCCACTAAGAGATATGCTCAACTAGTTAAGGTCAAACAACTGACAAGCAAATCTGTGGTATTGAGCAGAATATTTGGTGTAGCCCATCTTTTATACCAAGACAAAACAATGTACATGATAACACTTCCAATCAGTTAAGATCAGAAGCCACAAGAGTCACTGCCTGGTTCTGCATCAGGGTATTTTTATTATTATTATTATTATTATTATTATTATTACACTTACTATTATTATTATAATTATTATTATTACTATTATTATTATTATTATTATTATTATTGAGTGAGAGAACAGTGCATGCCATCAAAGTGACACTGGGGTAAAATATACGAAGCCCAATATACCCATCATGACTACCCGTCTGATAAGGGTACACCAGGCACATGCATCACAACCATATGTGCGCGACATGGTGATCTCATATCAAGATAAACAGCACATGACCTTGCAGGTGGGGCCCAGTTAGAATTTTCTTCAGGTTGAGTAGCCCATCCCGCTCAAACGGTCCCTGAATAAGGGTTGTTTAAGGATGTTGAAAGAACCACCCATGTTTCCAGAGGTGAATTATTCAAACCCCAAAGAATCCCTCTCAACACACAGCTATGATGCCCGTGGTCAGAGATGCACATATTGTCAGCCACTAAGAGATATGCTCAACTAGTTAAGGTCAAACAACTGACAAGCAAATCTGTGGTATTGAGCAGAATATTTGGTGTAGCCCATCTTTTATACCAAGACAAAACAATGTACATGATAACACTTCCAATCAGTTAAGATCAGAAGCCACAAGAGTCACTGCCTGGTTCTGCATCAGGGTATTTTTATTATTATTATTATTATTATTATTATTATTATTATTATTATTATTACACTTACTATTATTATTATAATTATTATTATTACTATTATTATTATTATTATTATTATTATTGAGTGAGAGAGCAGTGCATGCCATCAAAGTGACACTGGGGTAAAATATACGAAGCCCAATATACCCATCATGACTACCCGTCTGATAAGGGTACACCAGGCACATGCATCACAACCATATGTGCGCGACATGGTGATCTCATATCAAGATAAACAGCACATGACCTTGCAGGTGGGGCCCAGTTAGAATTTTCTTCAGGTTGAGTAGCCCATCCCGCTCAAACGGTCCCTGAATAAGGGTTGTTTAAGGATGTTGAAAGAACCACCCATGTTTCCAGAGGTGAATTATTCAACCCCCAAAGAATCCCTCTCAACACATGGCTATGATGCTCCCCCACTACTTCTGCTCGTGATCAGAGATGCACATATCGTCAGCCACTAAGGGACATGCTCAACTGGTTAAGGTCAAACAACTGACAAGCAAATCTGTGGTATTGAGCAGAATATTTGCTGTAGCCCATCTTTTATACCAAGACAAATATTATTATTATTATTATTATTATTATTATTATTATTATTATTATTATTATTATTCCATTTTTATTAGGCTTTTATCAGGCTTATTTGAACAAGAGATATATCTTTGGCTGGTGATGAGGGTTTTATTATCCACGCTGCAATTCGATGTGAAAATTATATTGCAGATATACATCATGCATAAAAGGTACTGCAGGCAAGGGTTAAGATAATGACAAATGTAAACCTGTTTGTTTAACCTCTAAATGTAGTTTGCTATACTTTGATAAGATGCTTATTATTTATGAGGGCATGAGGAAAAGAGGGGTTTGGGATGGGGAGAAAGAGAGATTACTTGTTCATCTTGTTATAGTGTTTGCAAGTAAAGGATTAGTTTATATTTAAAGGAAGCTAAAACATGGGGATTTTGTGTGTTTGAAGCTTCTGTGATGTGGTTTCAAATTGTTTTTCTGGTGCCGGTGTCACGTTAAAAGCCCTGGTGCTAGTGCCATGTAAAAATCACTGGTGTTGGTGTCATTTTAAAAAGCAACCAGTACACTCTGTAAAGTGGTTGGCATTAGGAAGGGCACCCAGCTGTAGAAACCAAACCAAAACAGATTATGGAGCCTGGTGTGGCCCCTGGCCAAGCCAGCTCCTGTCATGCCATCCCCACCCATGCCAGCATGGACAACGGATGTTGAATGATAATGATGATGTCTTGGTGGGGTGGCAGTGCCTGTGTCTCTTCACAGAGCTTCCAAAACTGGTGAGAGGGAATGAAGAAGGTACCGTCAACCCAAAGTCCTAGCCTGAATGCTTGCAACAGAATAGACTCTGTTAAAGGTACTTAAAATATTTGGACAAAATGCTTTGTTATATTTAGTTACAGTTTATGTGTTTTAAGCTTCTGTGATTTAGCTTGAAACTGTTTTTCTAATTCAAAAACTACTCATTTAGTAGGACCCACAACAATGTTTTCCAATGGACAGTACTTTGGCCATTCATTTTTAACCCTTTAGCATTTAGACTGACCATATCCGGTGCAAATATTCTACCTTTTTTTTTTAATGCTCAAACTGGCTATATCTGGCCTCTCACACCTACCCTGAAGTGCCATTCTAAAAATAAACAATCACATCATCGAAATCTCAAAGCTACAAAGCAATGTATGATAAATTCAAAACAATGTGAATAAAAAAGCCTTACATTTAATAGAGTAATCTGAATGCTAAAGGGTTTAAAATCCCTAAAACTTGGACACTTTTCAGTTAATCCAATCTACTGGGTCATAATTGGTTTGGTACCTTTTAGGGATGCAGTTTTCTGTTGTTTATTGATGTTTTTTATTTTATTTTTCTTGAATCCAAGGCCTCATAAAGCAGGTTACCTGGTTTCCATGCTGGGTAAGTGACTGAGGTCACATCATTCTCCTGGAAAGGATGCTAGTCCATTGTAGGGTTATACATTTACAGCTTGTGGTAGTGGTGATGGTCCCTAGTCTTAAGACACATCAAATATGGTACTCAGGTTCATCCTTCTCTAGATTACGATTGCTTAACCTCTATATCTGCTCTGATCGCTAAGTCTATATTATCCAGTGTGTCCTACTTTGAGAATGGTAGGGTGAGATTTGGATGTTGTTTCTAGCATGCATTTATAAAACTGATAGTGACACTCCATTGGTTATGATGAGGAGGGTTCCACTTGATCCAATCAACAGATCAGCCTGCTCATGAAATTAACATGCAAGTGGCTGAGTACTCCACAGACATGTGTACCCTTAACCCTTCCATTACTGTATTTCTGTTGAGATGCTCTGTGTTTCTTTCAATTAATTTTAAATATAAGAAAGAATTTAGTAAAATAACTTAGTTATTATTTAGCTAGTGTTAGGAACATAAATTGTAACTAAGGTTTGGTGGAAGATTTTAATTCAAAACTTATGAAAACAAGACATTTGTACTCAGAGCCAGAGCTGGTTTCAGCTGGGTTGGTAACAAAAGGGTTAATGTAGTTCTCATGGAGGTTCAGCGTGACACAGAATGTGACAAGGCTGGCCCTTTGAAACGCCACTAAGCATTTTGTCCAGTATGCTAATGATTCTGCTAGTTTGTTACTTTAATGATGATGATGATGATGATGATGATAATGATAATAATAACAATAATAATAACAATAATAATAATAACAATAATAACAATGCTTTCAAATTTTGGCTGAAGGCCAGCAATTCCATGGGAGGGATAAGTTGATTAGATCGACTTCAAAATGCTCAACCGGTTCTTATTTTATTGACCCCGAAAGGATGAAAGGCAAAGTCAACCATGGTGGAATTTGAACTCTGAATGTGACGACAGACAGAATGCTGCTTAGCATTTTGTTCAACGTGCTAATGATTTTGTTAGCTTGCCACCTTATTAGTTATAATAATAACGATAATTATTTCTGGCTTAAGTGCAAAGCTAGCAATTTTTTGAGGGGAATTAATTAGTTGATACCATTGACCCCAATGTTCAACTGGTACTTTATTTTATTAACCCTGGCAGGATGATGGTAAAGTTGATGTTGGCAGAATTTGAACTCAGAGTATAAAGAGCTGGAACAAATATCACAAATCATTTTCCCCAATGCTTGAACAATTCTACCAAATCACCACCACCACCACCACTGCCACAATAATGATAATAATAATAATAATAATAATAATGATGATAATAATGATGGTTCTTTAAAAGATCAGAAAATCTAGATGACTGCAGTGAGCTGAAAATGATACACGTTAATTAACTGCTATAAAATATTAATAGTCTCTTTTCTTTTTATTTAAAAAAAATTTTTATATATTTTTTTTTTGTAATATCTAGGCGGATATGCTGAGCATAGATCAATAACATCTATAGTAGAAATGTTGACATAACAGGAATCAATGGAATTGGTGTGGTGGAAGCAGTCACATTTGATATATTATTCTCTACTAGAAATCACTTGACTATTAAGTTTTATTATATTTATACTAAGGGAAGGAGGCCTAGTAAAGAGTGAGAAATGGTATTTGGTATTGTCCTTTCAACTTAAATCCTGTTGATGTGGTTTCAATTTTGACTTTTTGTGTAAGGTAAAAATATCTAAAGTAAGTACCATTTGTATATGAGGGATTGCTGAAAAGTTTCTGGGCTTTAAGGGTATTGTGAAAGGCCTGGCTTGAGGCCCAACCTTCTGAGTTCTTTTATGGAGCTTAGAAAAACTGAAGGACTGCTTCAATAAGTGTGCGAATCTGAGAAGGGGAAGATGTTGAATAAAATCGTAATTAACTGATTCTCCAGTATTTTCTTTTATCCAAAGCCAAGAACTTTTCAGCACCTCCTTGTGTGTGCGTGTGTGTGTGTATGTATGTATTTCTTCAACCATTCCCTTCCAGTCATTTCAATATGTGACCCCATGTGCATCGTTGGCAATTTTCTTTCTCCGTCTTCCCATCTTTGGACTTTTTCTATATTTCTGATGAAGAGCTCCGCTCGAAACGTGAAATCCTCTTTCTTTTCTTTCCTTTCCTGAGTGTCCAATAACACTGTATTTATTTCACATACTTGCGTTGTTGTTTTTTCTTACTTGTTCATGTTTGGATTGACTATATATGTGTCTGTATGTGTGTGTGTGTGTATGTATATATATATACATTGGCGTTAGGAAGGGCATCCAGCCGTAGAAACACTGCCAGATCTGACTGGGCCTGATGCAGCCTTCCGGCTTCACAGACCCCAGTTGAATCGTCCAACCCATGCTAGCATGGAAAACAGATGCTAAATGATGATGATGATTATATATATATATATATATATATATATATATATATATTATATATATATATATATACACACACACATACATACATACATATATGAGGGGTGGTGGTGAAAAGTTCCTGACTTCAAGAGTATCGCGAAAGGTCTGCTTGGAGGCCCAACCTTCTGAGTTTTTTTTATGGGGCTTAGAAAAACTGAAAGATGACCACAACAAGTGTGTGAATCTGAGAGGGGAATATGTTGAATGAAATCATAATCAACTGATCCTCCTGTATTTTCTTTTACCCAAAACCAGGGACTTTTCAGCACCCCCTTATACAGAAGCTGATACGTGTGACTGACAAAATGTTTTCCACTAGGTGCAAGCATGGCTGTGTGGTTAACAAGCTTACTTTGCAACCATGTTTGTTACTAGTTCAGTCCTACTGTACAGCACCTTGGGCAAGTGTTTTTTGTTATAGCCTCTATATGCCTTGTGAGTGAATTTGTTAGATAGAAAAAAATTTGTTTGTCTCCACACCACTTGAAAAACCTGTGTTGGTTTGTTTACATCCCCATAACTTGGCATTTTCGCAAAAAGAGACCAATAAGTGTCAGAGTTAAAAATAAATAAGTGCTGGGATTGATTTATTTGCTTAAACCATTCAAGTTGGTGCCCCAGAATGGTCACAGTCCAATAACTGAAATGGGTAAAAGATAAAAGATTAGTTAATGTATCTAATCAAAAATAATCACATTAGGATGCTTATTAATTAATAATGCATAATGGCAATAGGGCTAAGTTGCTGGACTGCTGTCTGGACAGTGGATGGTGTTGTAACTCCTGATGGAGTTGTAGGAGCACTGTTGTGATATTTGGCAGGTATCATTTCAGACTAGGTGGAACACAGCTGATATCTTCCAGATAGTAAGAGAGAAAAAAGGTGAATTAATTATCTCCGCCTTAGCGAAGGTGGAAGTATTGTTTTCAGCTGTGTTTGTTTGTTTGTTTGTCCGTGGACAAGATATCTCAAGAACCACTGGATGGATTCAGATGAAACTTTCAGGAATGTTTGGCCTTGTAGCTGGCACAAACTGATTAGAATTGGGGATCAATCCAGTACAGGACAAGGATTCTGGATTATTTTTCCGGTCTTTCTTACTTAATTTTTGAAAGTGGTCAGGTTCATTTTCAGTTTTCTCGTATGTGAGAGCAGTCGCGTTTATTTCAGATATTCTCATTTTAAAAATCATCTCTGGCTAATCATTGAGAGGACATTGGTGTTGCCTTGGTGGAGGTTTGCACTCTCTGAGTGATCTTGTTTTAATATTGGACTTATACTTAAGGTGGTGAGTTGGCAGAGTTGTTACTGCACTGGGTAAAACGTTTAGTGTCATTTTGTCTATATGTTCTGAGTTCAAATGCCACAGATGTCGACTTTGCTTTTCGTTCTTACAAAGTTGATAAAATAAATACCAGTTGAGCACTGGGGTCAATGTAATCAATTTAACCCTTCTCCCTGAAATTTCTGGCCTTGTTCCAAAATTTGAAACCAGTAATGGACTTGTACTTATTGATTGACACCTGAAAGGATGAAAGATAAAGTTGACCTCCGTAGGATTTGAACTCAAAACACCAGGAGCTGGAACAGACACTCCTAGCCCATTCTATCCAGTGCTGTAAAGATTCGACTTACTGATCAGATTGTTATAAATTCAAATCCTTACAACACTGATTGTGTTGAGCTAGGCACATATAATTCTGTGTTTGCTTCGGTTTGTTTAATATAAAAACAAACAAGGGAAAAGGTAGGAAGCAGGGGTGGGGGGAATGTCTGTTACTTCTTCATAGCTGAGTTGTTAGGTTAGATGAAAAGCATCCACGTGTAAAACCTATTGCTCCAACAACATCAACAATACAATCCTACCTATACAAGTATGGAAGTATGGCTTCCCATTGTTTACTGAAAGTGAGTATTGATTTCGGTTGACAAGACACAAGAGTTGATTTGTTGCTACCGTTGTTGTTGTTGTTGTTGTTGTGTTGTTTTTCTAGAGAAGAGGAATAATTGATTAACTTAAATCCAATATATTTACCAGTGGTGATACGAGAAGATTAAAATGAACCCTGGATGGATCTAAAACTCAGCAGCAGTAAAATAATGCACTAGACCACAGTAAAGAATCCTGTCTCAGTTTTCCATAGTTCTTGTCTCTAATCAAAAGGAATGATTCATTATTGTCCACTTCTCTTTTTTAAAATGAATTGAGTTGCTTATTAATTAATACTGCATAATGGCTATGAGATTAATACAGTCATAGATACAGGCATGGCTGTGTGGTTGAGAAGCTTGTTTTGTAACCATGTGGTTTTGGGTTCATTCCCAGTGTACAGTAAGTTTTTTTTTTTTCTACTCTAAGCACATGGCCCAAAATTTTTGGGGGTAGGGGACCAGTTGATTAGATTGACCCCAGTACACAACTGGTACTTAATTTATCAACTTCAAAAAGATGAAAGGCAAAGTTGACCTCGGCGGAATTTGAACTTAGAACATAAAGACAGACGAAATACCTATTTCTTTACTACCCACAAGGGGTTAAACACGGAGAGGACAAACAAGGACGGACAAACGGATTAAGTCGATTATACTGACTATACTGCGTAACTGGTACATATTTAATTGACCCTGAAAGGATGAGAGGCAAATCAACCTCGGCGGAATTTGAACTCAGAATGTAGCTGGCTGATGAAATACCGCTAAGCATTTTGCCCGGCGTGGTAAAGTTTCTGCCAGCTTGCCGCCTTACAGCAAGTTTTTAGTACTAAAACTCTGGGCCGACCAATGCCTTGTAAGTGAATTTGGCAGATGAAAACTGTGTGGAAACCCACCATTATATATTTATATATCTATCATCATCATCATCATTGTTTAACATTCACCTTCCATTCTAGCATGGGTGGGACTATATTTTCTTTTATTTGTTTCAGTCATTTAATTGTGGCCATGCTGGAGCACCGCCTTTAGTCCAGCAAATCGACCCCAGGACTTATTCTTTGTAAGCCTAGTACTTATTCTATTGGCCTCTTTTGCCAAGCCACTAAGTTACATGGATGTAAACACACCAGCATCAGTTGTCAAGTGATGGTGGGGAGACAAACACAGACACACAATCATACACACACACAAATACATGTTTATATACATATATACAACAGGCTTCTTTCAGTTTCCGTCTACCAAATCCACTCACAAGGCTTTGGTCGGCCCAGGGCTATAGTAGAAGATGTTAAATGATGATGATGATGACTTTGAATGAATCATGCATTCTCTCATAGCTTTGAGATGTCAATGATGTGATTGCATATTTTCAGAATGACATTGTAGGGTAAGTGTGAGAGGCCAAATCTAGTCAGTTTGGACTTAAAACAGGTAGAACATTTTGGCCTGATATGGCATGCTTAATGCTGAAGGTTAATATGAAGATTTTGCTTCTATTTCTAGCATACCGAATGACCAATTTGGATGTTTCTTTGGCTTGCATATTATGACAATACTATCAATGAAATATCTGTTTTTATGTTTCTATTTAGTATCAGTTTTTTCATAGATCAAATATCTAAATTATATGGAATAATCTGTTTTTTTTCTTCTCTTTTTCATTCTTTTGGTGTTAGGCAACTCATATATCTTATATGATAGCTCTGTTAATCAGATGCAAATACACCTCAAGATACTGCTGGGGTGGGGGTGGGAGGAATGCAATTCTCAGGCTACATTATGCACATTGTGTGTGTGTGTGTATGTGTGTGTGTGTGTGTGAGTGTCTTTGTGTTTATGTTTGTACCTCACCACTGCTTGACAACCAGTGTTGGTTTGTTTATGTCTCTGTAACTTAGTAGCAGTTTGGCATAAGAGAACAATAGAATAAGTACCAGGATGCTGCCCTGGGGCACTGCCTTGAAGGGTTTAGTCAAACAAATTGACAACCACCTTGAGCACCTTTTTGAGCTCCATGTGTCTAACACATGTGGGCATGCCTACAAAGTCAGAAAACAGCACAGCTCCCATGACTTTCAGAAACATTTTTTCATACTCAGAGTTGCTGAAGCATGGAACAAACTACTTGCATCAATTGTTAGTTGCTGAGACATTGCATCCTTTAAAACCTCCATGCTTCTTGAAATTTGCCATAGGAAGGGCATCCAGCTGTAGAAATTCTGCCAGATCAGATTGGAGCCTGGTGTAGCCATCTGGTTTGCCAGTCCTCAGTCAAATCGTCCAACCCATGCCAGCATGGAAAGCGGACGTTAAATGATGATGATGATGACTACACCTTATATCCCCCCCTCCATACGCATGCACACATGTATATCATGAATCATGCACTGTTCACTTTCCTGACTTTCGTACATAATTCTATGTACTGTACATGCACCTTTGATGAGATGTAGTGAATCTGAGCACTATACACAATAATTTCATTATTATTATTATTATTATTATTATTATTATTATTATTATTATTGTTATTATTATTATGAGATTTTGTCGTTAAAATTTATGGGCAATTAATTGGTTCTACTTCTACAGTACACAAAATATCTTAACAATTTTTTTAATACAATTCCTAATAATATTTAATTATAAAATTACAATAGGACTTTCTTAAACATTGAATGGCTACAGGAGTCCACCTGAGTGAAACAGAAATCTTAGGGGTCCATAGGAAAAAAAGTGGTTGAGAACCAGTGGCATATTGCCTCTGTTTTGTTTCAGTGAAATTGAACAAGGTAGATATAGGCAGTTGATGTAGTTTAATTTCCTGGGAATTATAAAAGTGATTGAGAAATATTTCTACTTGTTGCAGAGTGGTGAGTAGAACGTGGTGGCATTGTTGTTGTTGTTGGTGGTGGTGTTGCAGATATGAGTTGATGGATGGAAGGGTTATGTTGAGATCAAATGGAAGGTGATATAAATTCATTGATGTGAAAGAAACAGGAAAGAAATCCACTCTATGGTTTAAACATAGTGACAAAAAAAGAGAAAAAAGTGTTCTGAGAAAACAAATAAACTGGAATCTGCATGTTTTTATGGTTCCCATGGGAATTAAAGGAACAATAGAAAAGTAAAGGAGTTGCAACTGGGGATTGAGAACCAGTTCATGGACCTCACTTCTGGGACAGTGTAGAATCTGTTTTACTCTCTTTTACTTGTTTCAGTCATTTGACTGTGGCCATGCTGGAGTACCGCCTTTAGTCGAGCATACTTTGTAAAAGAGACTGATAAAATAAGTCCTCGCATCGATTTGTTCAACTAAAACTCCTTAAGATATGAAACAAATAAAAGAATACACATACACACACACACTCATACATATATACATATACATACATACTTATACACATACACACACGTGTATATATATATATATATATATATATATATATATATAGGTACAGACATGGCTGTGTGATAAGTAGCTTGCTTACCAACCACATGGTCCGAGGTTCAGTCCCACTACATGGCCCTTGGGCAAGTGTCTTCTACTATAGCCTCAGGCCGACCAAACCCTTGTGAGTGGAAACTGAAAAGAAGCCTGTCATGTGTGTATATATATATATATAGGTACAGACATGGCTGTGTGATAAGTAGCTTGCTTACCAACCACATGGTCCGAGGTTCAGTCCCACTACATGGCCCTTGGGCAAGTGTCTTCTACTATAGCCTCAGGCCGACCAAACCCTTGTGAGTGGAAACTGAAAAGAAGCCTGTCATGTGTGTATATATATATATATATATAATATATATATATATATATATATATATATATATATATATATATATATAGGTACAGACATGGCTGTGTGATAAGTAGCTTGCTTACCAACCACATGGTCCGAGGTTCAGTCCCACTACATGGCACCTTGGGCAAGTGTCTTCTACTATAGCCTCAGGCCGACCAAACCCTTGTGAGTGGAAACTGAAAAGAAGCCTGTCATGTGTGTATATATATATATATATATATATATATATGTATATGTTTGTGTGTCTGTGTTTGTCCCCCCACCATTGTTTAACAACCACTGTTGGTGTGTCTGTGTCTCCGTAACTTAGCAGTTCAGCAAAAGAGACCGATAGAATAAGTACTAGGTTTACGAAAAATAAGCCCTCAGTTTGATTTATTCGACTAAAGGCGGTGCTCCTGCATGGCCACAGTTAAATGACTGAAACGAGTAAAAGTACAAAGGAATATATATATATATATATATATATATATTTATATAAGCTTTTTGTTTCAAAGTCACTTAAATTAAAACTTAGCTTCAAAATTTCATGTTAAATTAAGTTGCAAACAACAGTTTAATAATAAGAAAATTATTTTTAATAATTGTTTCATTATTTTCAAAATTATTTGAAATAAAGGCAGAGTATTTTCAACAAAAATATAGTAACAAATGGTTTGAGTGTAGTTTGAGTTGAACTACACTCAAAAGGCTATGGGCATGTTCTTTGTTCCTCATACTAAAATAGGAAAATCTCTCAGTTAAAGCTAATGATAGTTAAATATCTTTTTGAAAATGGCTTTGCTGAAAAGTCTGTTTCCTCCTTTGTTTGTCTACTTTATCAGAAAATGTTCTGTTTTCCTTTTCGGTTAAGTGTTTGTTTGGACGATCTCTCAACTACATCTCTGCTCTGCTCTGGGACTCACATTAATAACTGTGTAGCTTGCCACATTTTACTCTAATCTTTGGTTCCACATTGGTCTGCTGGTTCCTGTTGTTTTGTTATGTTCCACTGTCCACCACTACTGCTTCCGTTAGCTAGCTCCTCACCTCACCGCTACACTTCACAACCTCACACCATTTGTCTTTTAAAGACTGTTCTGCCATTATGGTTACTTGTAGCAATACTTATTGTGCTTATGGCACTCAAATTGTGTTAGAATTTGTAAAGGAGAAACTGGTGCTTGTATTATATTAGCATTTATATAAATATATAAATATACAAATATATAAATGTATATATTTAGTTTTTTTTTTGTATTTTTTATTTCTTTAATATCCTGTTTGTAAAAACAATTGTTTCTTCATTGTAATTCCATTAAGTGCCAGGATTTGGAACATGTTTTCCAGTTCTGCTCACTGGACTTGTTACACTATGTCTACTAGTTAGGAAGATAAAAATATATAATATATACATACATTTATATATAAAAGAGAAAAGGAAAAAAGAAAAAATCCTAAATATACTCTATATCTTTAATGAATCCACGATGGAAATCTACCATTCTAAGGTCGGTATTTGCATGTTATTAATGATTTTTCGCTGTTGCCATCTTCCAAAGCTGGAACTTTTTTAGCTATAGATTTTTCTCTATAGAATTTCATTAAAAGTATCAGAATTTTTTTTTTCTCCCTCTTCATAATTTAAGTTTTCCTATTAAAATAGATCAAAAGATTAAATTCTTGAAAATACTTAAATCAGAGCCGGGAAATTGAATATTCTAAGATAAATCTAAAACTCTACATAAAATCATGAAAAATGTTAGTCTTTATTATTATTATTATTATTATTAAATTTCGTCTTTATATCTTCTTTACGAAAAAATAAAAACTAATTGCATTTTATTTTGCTGATTTTTAAAAATGATGCTGGTGGTGGTGGTGGTGATGATGATGAAGATGGTGATGGTGGTGATGGCAACATTGATGATTGTAGTGACATTGGTGATAATAATGATGATGATGATGATGATGGTATAGTAATGATGGTGATAATCATAGTGATGGTGGTAGTGTGATGATGATGGTGGTGGTTGTGATGATGATGTTGATGACAATGATAATGATGATGATGATGATGGTGATGGTGATGATATTTTGTTGTTGTTGTTACTGCAATTCTTTGTCTTATTGATGATACCAAAAAGTTGAGGGCTCTAATGGAAGTAATTTATCTGATTCAAAGAAAGTATATTTAATTGAAATAAAATTTTTTTTTTTGCTTTCTTTCTCCATAATCTATATAGTTTGAAAGATCTTTTGAAAACAATTTTTGTTAAATTATATTGTTGCTATAATTGTTAGTATAAAGTTTTGCAATGGCTAATGTTATTAAAACAGTTCCTTTTAAAAGAATATTTCAGAAAAAGTAACCTGTTTGTAGGTTACGAATAATCTTCATTTATCTTGAATCGTTCATCTGTGTGTGTGTGTGTGTGTTGTGCACACACACACACACACACACACACACACATATATATATATATAATATATATATATATATATATATATATATATATACATATATATACATATATATATACATACATACATACATACATAACATATATATATATATATATTATCAATCAGTGATATTTGGTGCATGAATGTGAGGTGTGCAGTGTATACCTAAGATGTATAAAAAATACAAATAGTAAATCAAGACTTTTATAGAAATCTTTAATTTTTATGGGAGACAGCTGGAAAGCGAGTACATATGTCTTATATATAGCCGCCTTCAATTATATAGTTTTGATTCTTAACATTGCATGCACTAAAAAAAATAAGTACCAAGAGTTTCCCTGGCATATATATATGCATATGTATATATGTATATGCATATGTGTGTGTGTGTGTTTACTTAAATCAAAATAATACTGGTAAAAAAAACAACCCAAAAACTACTTGTATAAAAGCAAAATTACGCTGTTTTCGTTATCTATATTTATGCTAAAGTAGTTTTGATAACATCAAAACAAATGGCGATAAACTCCAAAGCAAAACCAAACCATGTTATATTCCTATTTATCTATGTAACTTATTTAGTTGTGATTTGATTTCTTAGACTCAGCTCACACTTTATCAAATCTTCACTTTTCTTTACTAGATTCGTAGCATTCGGTTTAAATAGTGGTGCTGTCCAATTTTTTTTTTTTTGTGTGTGTTTGCTCTCCTTCAATTTTGTAATGATTGTAGGAAAACTATTTATAAATATATTATCCACAAATTTTAAATAAATCAGTAAAAAACAACACAGTCAGATTTCAATAATAATAATAATAATAATAATAATAATAATGATAATAATAAATATAATAAGATAATCTATCTATTGCCAGAGGAGCAGAAAGAATGTACAAAGAAATCAACGGGGAACTGCTAATCTGCTATATATGTATATATATTCTTTTATTTGTTTCAGTCATTTGACTGTGGCCATGCTGGAACATCACCTTTAGTTGAACAAATCGACCTCAGGACTTATTCTTTGTAAGCCTTGTACTTATTCTGTTGGTCTCTTTTGCCGAACTGCTAAGTTATGGGGACGTAAACACACCAACATCAGTTGTCAAGCGATGGTGGGGGGACAAACACAAACACATGCACGCGCATGCACACAACAGGCTTCCTTCAGTTTCCATCTACCAAATTCACTCACGAGGCTTTGGTTGGCCTGAGGCTATAGTAGAAGACACTTGCCCAAGGTGCCACGCTTTGGGACTGAACCCAGAACCATGTGTTTGGTAAGCAAGCTACTTACCACACAATCTGAAAGGTATAGTATTACATATCCTTCACAGCTGTGGATAATATACCTATTCTGTTGACAGATATACAAGTACATCTTTTTCCTGGCTTATGGTCTCTTAGACGACTCACACACACACACACACACCACACACACACACACACATAGACAGACAGATAGTTAGATAGATAGATAGATAGATAGATAGATAGATAGATAGATAGATAGATAGATAGATAGATAGATAGATAGATAGATAGTCACAAAAACTTCTCAGCTGCATAAAGCTTATGTGCAGTGGATATATTTATGGATAGCATAACTGTGTGGTAAGAAGCTTGTATCTCAGCCTACATTTGCTCTACATAGACATATTATACCTTTTTGGAATCAGGATAATCCTAGCATTGAAAATCTGCCCTTCATTTGGTTCTTGAACATCCAGCATTGGGATTGGGTCTGGATGATGATTTGTTATATGCTAACAGTTGAAAATTAAAATTTTAAAAGAATTTCAAAAATTTGTGAACTTAGAAATTTTTCATTTAAACTGCATTAAAAATAATACCATATTGGTGGGGTACCAATAAATACTTTATTATTATTGCTCTCTTTAGTATTGGGCCTCAGGCCCAATTAGCCCTCCACCGGAGCTAGCTGAAAATTCCACACAGAGTGTGGCTTTTAAGCTAGTATTTTATGTATGGCAAAATCTTATTTAATCATATGTTAAAAATTACAAAGGCAGCAAAGGTTTACAGTGCATTATTTGTTAAAGCTCTCTGTGCTCTGAGTTCAAATTCTGCTGAGGTCAACTTTGCCTTTCATTCCTTCAGGATTGATAAATATATCACTTACAAAGCACTGGTATTGATCCCTCTCTCTCTCTCTCTCTCTCTCTCCTTCCTCCTCCTCTCTCCTCCCCTCTCTCTCCCTCTCTCTGAATTGTCGGTAGCTGGTCAAGTGGTGCTCGTTTGTCCTTTATCTTTTACTTGTTTCGGTCATTAGACTGTGGCCATGCTGGAGCACTGCCCTGAATAATTGTAGCCTAACCAAATGAATCAACCCCAGTCCTTTCTGTTTACTTTTCTAAGCCTGGTGTTATTTGTCAAACTGCTGAGTTACAGGGATGTAAACACACCAACACTGGTTGTCAAAGCGGTGGTGGGACACAATCATAAGCATAAAGAAACACACGTGTATATATATATATATATATATATATATATGTATGTATGTATGTATGTATGTACGTATGTATGTATGTATGTATATATATATGTATGTATGTATATATATATGCGTGTGTGTGTGTGTGTGTGTATATATTCTTTTGTTATTTGTGTCTGTGTTTGTCCCCCCACCATCACTTGACAACTGATGTTGCTGTGTTTACGTCCCTGTAACTTAACAGTTTGGCAAAAAGAGACTGATAGAATAAGTACTAGGCTTACAAAGAATAAGTCCTGGGGTATGCACCTACAACAATCTTCTTTCAACTTCTGTCTACCAAATCCACCCACAAGGCTCTGGTTGGTCTGAGTCTATAGTAGAAGACATCTGCCCAAGGTACCATGGTGTGAGACTGAACCTGAAACCATTTTGTTGGGAGGCAAGCTTCTTACCACACAGCCATACCTGTGCACTCCTCTGCACAAAAAAAAAAGAAGAAAAAAAAACGGAAATGCCTGCAAAAAAAGTCACTTGGTATTCTTCCATGGGAATATACCTGACAGCCCGTGTGTCAGGGGAGTCACTATAGTTTAGACATCGACCAACTCAGTGATGCAAGGAAGAAAATTAAAGATTATGGCAGCTAAGACTTATTGTTCAGTTTGGGTTTTTCCGTCTAAGTTATACATAACTTGGTGTTGGCTTCTTTCCTTCTCCCCCACTCTCTCTCTGTCTTTCTCTCATTCAGTTTACCGTCTTACTATCCAGTGTCTGTATTTATATATAATACGCAGAGATGCAATAATATCACATTTATATTAAAGAAATAAAACACCAAATTGAAATTTTTTTTTTTTTCCGCCACCAAACACAATACAAAAAGTAGATTTTGTTTCTCAATTGAATGTCTTTGTGTTTTAGTGGCTAAAGAACATGGTCTGTTTTCTTAACATAATGGAGCAAATAGCTATTAAGGTAAAAAAAGATGAAACACTTTTTATAGGCAATTTAAGATCATTAGGTCCAAATGTTTAAGTTATTGATGTTTCATATAGCGTGCGCGCACACGCACACACACACACACACACATACATACATACATACATATATACATATATATATATATATATGAGTGTGTGTGTGTTTGTATATTGGGTTATAAAAATGGTACCATTCAGAATTGTGTGGTTTTATTTGTATGTTTATATATATATATTCGCTTTTTGCCTTTTACTTTGTTTTATTCCTGAGAATTGTCGGCTGACACTCCGGTTTCTCTGTTTAACACTTCAGTTCCACCATCTGTTACCAACATAGTGTCTATTCTTTTATTTGTAGACATGTTCTATTGCTTACAAGGTGTTACTGAATGGAAACCAAGTGAATAAAGGGTGTGTAGCTATAGCGCATTACTCTGCTGTTTCACTACCAAAGCTACATTCTTTTTATCTTTTCCCCCCACTGTCTTAATACATACATACATACATATATATATACACACACCCACACACACACATGTGTGTGTGTATATATATATATATATGATGATGATGATGATATATATATATATATATATATATATTCACATATGTATATACATATATATATATACACACATATATATATATACACACATATATATATACATACACACATATATATATATATATTTGTATATATAAGTTAATGTGTAAAATTTCTAGAACTGTATGACAACACTAGAATCACCATAATCAATAGGCAATATTTCTTCTTGCAAATATACATCTGTTATTCCAACATGTTAGATTTGAAAATTAAAGGATTTTGTAGATTTTTCTTTTTTTTCTGTATTCTTAGCCTTTTGTCTGTTAGTTGATTGTTTTATTTTTTTTCATCTTTATGAATACAAGACATCAGAATGTTTCAAAGACAGCCTAAATACAATGGTAAATTGATGCTAAAATAAATTTCTGTCTGTCTGTTTGCCTGTCTGTCTGTCTCTTTCTATCTCTCTCCCTCTCTCACACACACACACACACACATGCACACATACACAGATATGAATTAAAAGTCATAACTATTGATCGTTTTCTTAACCAATGATTGCTTAACTTTTGGTTACTCTTAACCACTGACTTCACTTATGGTCATGTGCTTAAGAAGCTTGCTTTGCAACTGCATGGCTTTTGGTTCAGTCCCAACCAATGCAGGACACATGAGGCAACTGTCTTTTTCTGTAACCTCATGCTGAGCAATGCTTTGTGAACTAATATGGTAGACAGAAGCTGCACAGAAGCTCATTGTGTGTATGTGTTTGTGTGTATGTATATTTTATATATATATATATATATATTTTATCTAGTTTCAGCTCACGAGCTGTGGCCATGCTAGGGCACTGCCATTCAAATATCAGTGCCCCTTTGAACATAAAACAAAAAGAACATTTTGGCAGTGTAAGACAAGTTTAAATGCTAAAGGATTAATTCACTTCAGTACAACAAAATCAATGATTCTTTCTTTAAATCTATTCTGGCTTATGTGCCAGAGAAACGATATGTTAAAGGTTAGAATTTATATATACTATTTTAGTTGTGGTGGTGTGTAGTCAATTGGTTAAAATACTGGACTCATGATCATAAAATTGTGGTTTCAATTCCAAGATTGGGTGGTGCAATGTGTCGTGTCCTTCAGCAAAACACTTCATTTCACATTGCTCCAGTCCACTCAGCAAGCAAAAATGAGTAATTCTTCGATGGACTGGTGTCCCATCCAGGAGAATATACACACCTCAGAATCTGGGAAACTGGCCCTCTGAGTCTATATGACTTTGGAAGGAGCTTTTTACTCTAACCAAATGACCACGAGGTACTTTCTGGATTTCTCCACTTTTCATATGATGTGGTATCCATATTTTATTTTTACTGATCAATAGAAAGAGGTAGTGAGAACTGATTTGCAATATGATTAGCATGTTACATCACCAATAAAAATTTAATCAGTGCAGTGCAGGTTAATGGTAATTAATGCATAGTTTTTATCATTGCAAAGAATAGCATTATGAAAGGAAGTTGGTATGATGCATGGAAAGATGAGTTTTGGTATTTTGGGCAAAGTCTTTTTTTTTAAATATAAAGTGTGTTGGAATTTATTATTTAATAAAGGAAGCTACTTATTTATTAGTTTGGAGTATATAATTTTTAGTTAAAGGAAGTCTGCACTGTCTAGGAAATTCTTATAAATTCCAATTTTAATATTTTTTTTTTATCAGAATGTGGTTTTCAAGAATCCTTTAGCATTGAAGATTTCAACTACATGATTTAGTCTCAAAAATAATTTTTATTCACTGAAACACTGTCATCTTCCATTATGAGATAGCATTTTTAACATCTCTTTTTATATTTCTAGAAATGGAAAAAAAAGTTGCCCAAATATTTGCAATGCTATTTTCTACAGACATATTAATGAACCATTTCTACAAAGTATAAGTTTAATAATTCAGCATCAGTCAAATTATATGATTCCAATATCCTTGGAATCTTCTGATATATGTGTGTGTGTCTCTCTCTCCCTTTCTCCCTCTCTCTCCCCCCCATCTCCCCCCCTCTCTATCTCTCTCCACACGCACGCGCACAATAAACTAAGATATATGAGTAAGTTAAGTTATAATTCCTGAATTTCTTCATAAATTCTAATATTGTCTTTGAATGTTTGGCATTCTAAATTTATTTACTGAGTGACCGAATACTATTAGATGAATAAAAGAAAATTTGGTGTAAAATATCAGACAAATTACACAAATTGGAAATCGATTGTGTAAATATTATTTAGTAACTAGCAGAAAACCACGCAGAGGTTGGTCTTTCTACTAGTGTTGTAAATAAAGTTTAAGCCTTTAAATGCACTTCTTATTTCTTCAATGAAGAGTTCTTCTCAAGATACCAGAACTTGCCTCTTGTCTCAGGCAAGCAAGCCTACCTTATTTAACAATAGTGTTTGGTGTTCATTGCCAACAGAGGCCGCTAGAAGTTTCTCTGGATTCTAGTTCTTTATTTTTTATAGAAAAGAGACTTGTTTACAGACAATAAATACACAAATACAGATAATATATTAGACCTGAATTCAACAATATAGATTCTGTGACAGCTGGAGATCTATGCTGCATACCTGTCTTCTTTCCATTGCTTCGTATGAGGCAGATTAAAGGCAGGTAGGCAGGTCAACCTTAGAAGAAAATCTCAGATGACTGAATCAATAAGAGCTGGTTGGAAAGTTCATATTCTCTTATTGGCACAACACTGTATGATCACAGCCAAGATACTTAACTCTCAATAAGTCTTCTCTAACTAGCTCCAATTAGGAACTGATTAATCAGATAGTTAGATTATAGATGTCAGCAACTACAGCTCTGTAAAATTGCCAGTTGTTTCATTTTTAAAAAAAATTCTGCACCCTTTTCAAGCCTAGCCTGGCTCATGGACCCGGTTTCCTGGTTTCTGTGGCATATGTGTTCCCCCCAGCTGGTCGGGACGCCAGTCCATCGCAGCGTTACTCCAGAAACAGAGAGTGAGAGAAAGTTGGAGTGAAAGAGTACAACAGGGGTTATCACCACCCCCTGCCGGAGCCTCGTGAAGCTTTAGGTGTTTTTGCTCAATAAACACACACAGCACCCGGTCTGGGAATCGAAACCGCGATCCTCTGACCGTGAGTCTGCTGCTTTAACCACTGGGCCATTGCGCCTCCACAATTGTTTCATTAGGCTTACAGTTTTAAGCCTTACCCTTTAACATTTAAACCAATGATATTCGGCCCAAATATTCTACCTGTTTTATGCTCATACCAGCCAGATCTGGCCTATCACACTTACCCTGTGATGTCATTCTAAAAATCAACAATCATATCATTGAAATGTTGAAGCTACAAGATAAATTCATGATTAATTCAAAACAATGTGACTAAATGAGCATTACCTTTCATAGAACAATCTGAATGCCGAAGAATTAAAGTGTTCCTGTAAGTGAACTCAAAAAGGTTGGGTGTCATGAATATCATCTATACATTACTCTGTACTCTTTTACTTGTTTCAATCATTTGACTGGCCATGCTGGAGTACTGCCTTTAGTCGAGCAAATCAACCCCAGGACTTCTTCTTTGTAAGCCGAGTACTTATTCTATTGGTCTCTTTTGCCAAACTGCTAACATATCAGCATTGGTTGTCAAACGATGTTTGGGGGGACAAACACAGACACACAAACATATACACACACATATGACAGGCTTCTTTCAGTTTCCATCTACCAAATCCACTCACAAGACTTTGGTCAGCCCGAGGCTATAGTAGAAGACACTTGCCCAAGGTGCCATGCAGTGGGACTGAACTCGGAACCATGTGGTTGGTAAGCAAGCTACTTACCACACAGCCACTCCTAATCCAGGTTTGAATGGTTTGACAGGAACTGACAAACCGGAAGATGGTATCAAGCTCTATTGTCTGCCTTGGCATGATTTCTACAGCTCGATACCTTTCCTAATGCCAACCATTTTACAGAGTGTACTGGGTGCTTTTTACATAGCATCAGCAGCAGTGAGGTCAGCCAAGTAACTTGCAAGACAAAACCCTCTCAAATGAAGTGGAGAGTAGTATAAATGAGATTGTTTTTGTGTATTTATTGTCTGTAAACAAGTCCCTTTTCTACAAAAAATAAAGAATTAGAATCCAGAGAAACTTCTAGTGGCCTGTATTGGCAGTGAACACCAAACACTATCATTAAATAAGATAGGCTTGGTTGCCTGAGACAAGAGGTAAGTTCTGATGATATTTCATGAAGAACCTTTCATTGAATACATATGAAGTGCATTCAAAGACTTAAACTTTATTTACAATATTAGCAGAAAAACCAACCTCTGGGTAGTTTTCTTCTAGTCATTAAATAATATTTACACAATTGATTCCCAATTTGTGTAATTTTTCTGATATTTTACATCTAATTTTCTTTTATTTATCTAACAGTATTTGCTCTTGCAGTAGAGAAGAAACATAGCTCCCTGAGGTGGGGAAAGAAAATGGTAACATGGAAATGTATATAATGAAGTGAATTGAAGATTGGAGAGGATGAATGGGTGGATAAGTTTGCAAAATTGCCAAAGCAGAGTGGGAGATGGAGGGTGGGAGGAATGAGATACCCCTTATTTGTAAACTAGTTAAAGGTTAGCAGCAAGAAGGACATACAGTTGTAAAACAATGTCTCGATAATATATACATCTAACCCATGCTAGGATGGAAGATGGACATAAAACAAATGAACAAATATGTGTTAGTTTTACCATCTACTTTCCCCATTTTTAATTGGGTTTTTTGATGAGGGAGATTTTTTCTGTGGCCAGATGCTCTCCCTATCATCAACCTTTGCCTGTTTCCAAGCAACGTAATGTTTCCTCGAGTCTTGTGCAAATGAGCAGCAGCTGGTGAGAACGCTTGGTGCAGCATTTCTGCCTAGTTGTAAACACAATACATCTATAAAGCATGTCTGCCAATGATATGCTTTCCGTGATGTATTTGCATTAAGCATGATACACAAACGTACACACATACATCCACGCATGCACATGCACACACATGTGCACATGTATGATAAATTTATTTTAGCTTTCCTATATCTCCTCTCTCTCTCTCTCTCTCTCTCTCTCTTTCTATGTATGTATGTGTGTATACATATATGTATATAGGTGGGGAGAGGCCGGAAAGGTCTTGGCTTTGGGTAAAAGAAAATACAGGAGGGTCAGTTAATTATGATTTTATTCAACATATTCCCCTCTCAAATTCACATATATCTTGCAGTGGTCCTTCATATTTTCTAAGCTCTATGAAAAAACCCTGAAGGTTGGGCCTCCAGCCTGGCCTTTCATGATACCCCCTTGCATATGTATGTATGTATGTATGAATGTATATATATGTGTGTGTATGAATGTATATATATATATCTTATATAAAAGCCGTTCTGTCTGTCTGTCTATGTGTGTGTCTTCTTGGATCTCGGGCATCCTGCATCTGATTATGCTCAAATTTGATATGTAGATACCGATGGTATCAGGGTGTGTATAAGTCTTGAAAAAATTACAAAAATCGATTCCAGGTGAGAATGCGATAAAGCCGTTTTTGTCCTGCTTTTCTTCTGTCAACCTGTACATAACTGCACCTTCCATTTTCTGTTGTTTTTGTACTGCTTAAAGACACGTTTCTTTCCTGCCAAGCTTACTGTTTAAACCATGTTTGTGTTCTCCCAGTCAACAGCCTTATCATTACTGGTACTTTAAACTCTTCGGTTGCATATTTGTGTGAATAAAATAAGCAAAAAGTCTATTTTTATTTCTTCTTTTGCTGGTGTCTCAAATTTAGGTTAAATCAGTGTTTCTCAAAGGGGAGGTCTATGGGACAGTCGGACAAGCTGTTTTGAGAAAATTTGGTTTAAATTTTTGACAACTCACAACCATCCATTGGACGGGAGGCATTTTGCTCATATATATATATAGAGACATATATATATATATATATATATATATATATATATATATACGTAAATGTTGTATGATGAAAATAAGTGCTCAACACCACATTGGTGGATATAATTTCTTCTTTTTTTATGAATTAAGGCTATCATTGGTTTCCTGTTAAGAAAAGTAGGGAAATATCCTAGTGTCAAGTCAATCACATGGAGAAAGGTGTTTGCCTCCATTTTGGATGTGTGTATACATATACACACATACACACACACACACACACACACACCACACACACACACACACATATGCATACATATGGTTTTGTAGTAAGGTGCTTGTTTTTCAACCATGTGGTTGTGGGTGCAGTCCTGCTGCATGGTACCTCAAGCACCTGGCCACAGAAAATCTTGTCACACCATATTCAAGCATAGAAAAGTGAATGTTAAAATAATAATGATGATGCAGAGGATAATAATAACATATACATACATGCATATAACTCAGAAATAATTTCTTATGATTTCATCTATGTTTTGAATATATAGAAGGAAAAAAAAATCAAGCAAGTGATATATTCTGTAAGCTACAATGTCTACATTGTGATTTGTTCTGCTTAATTGAAACTCTATATCCTTCTGCTATGGCTATAGATACTTCTGGGTTATTTTACATGGGAAGTTTTACTCACCAGGAAAATCCTTCCCCCACAATAGAGCTTGTTGTGTATTTGTTTCTTTTAAATCTTTTTATTTTTCTTAGAAAAATTTCAGCAGCAAAATACTCTATGTGTGTGTGTGTGTGTGTGCGTGTTGGTTTCAAATTGTAGCATATGGCCAACCATTTTGATGGGTGGATAAGACGATTACATTGATCCCAGTGCCCAACAGGTACTTACTGTATCGACCCCGAAAGGATGAAAGGCAAAGTTGACCTTGGCAGAATTTGAACTCAGAATGTAAAGACAGATGAAATATTGTCAAGCATTTTGCCCAGCGTGCTAATGATTCTGCTAGCTCACCTCATATATTTATATGTGCCCCAGCATGGCCACAGCTCATTAGCTGAAACTGGAAAAATCAAATCATATATGTGTGTGTATGTGGGAGGGGACTAATGACCTAGTGTAGAACTCAATATGTGTATGCTTCAGAACACAATGTTAGGTGAATATAGACTGGTGATAAGAAATAGAGATGACACTTGAAAAACAAAGGTTATGTAATAAATTTCATTACCCTACCCCTAATATATCCATATATATATGTATGTTTGTGTGTGTGTGTGTGTGTGTGTGTGTAATATCAAAAATTAATATAAACAGCTAGGCACAATATAATACCATAAAAGAAAAATTTTGTCATCACTAATTGTGACTGAGATGCTGAAGCACATGTATTGCAAGGAATAAGAGTTAAAAACTCTTAATGTTGTGAAAAGCATGCAATATATATATATATATATATATATATATATATATATATATATTATATATATATATATATATATAAATGAAAGAATGGAGTTGAATGACGATCTAACAAAATTCCTTTATTCTTGACATATGTTTCGAAGGAATATTTTAAAGAAACACTCATTATCGCTATGGGCTCTGTGTGGGCAGTCATCTAAAAGTTTTTGTTCATCTTGATGCTGACATAAGTTCCTTGTTTTTCCTGATGAGAAGGCGGCATAATGCACCCCTTATTCCTTCGAAATTAGGAATATGCAGCCTTCGAAACATATGTCGAGAATAAAGGAATTTTGTTAGATCGTCGTTCAACTCCATTCTTTCATTTATTTGTATTAAAAAAACACACAAATTTCCACACGAAAGCACGTGATCTCTGCCCTTGGCATGTAGCTTCAACCGTGTTTTTCTGACGTGAATTTGCTACCCAGGTATCTGTTAACCGAATTATCCATACTAAGATAATTCATTCAACTACCTACATATATATTATTAGTGAATGGAATAAATGGAGTTGAAGGAAGATTGTACAGAATACCTTTTATTACATTCTACACATGTTTCGAAGGCCACAAATTTCCAAATTCTGTTTAAATAAGGGTACCATATTGCGGCTTTCTCTTCAGGAAAAAAACAGGAATTCCGTTGACAGCCTAAGGAGCATCTTCGTTCGAATTGCTGTGCTTCTGTTTTGTATTCTGTACAATCTTCGTTCAACTCCATTTATTCCATTCACTAATAATATTAAACTTCAATTATCCGCTCCAACGCACGGTTGCAACACCAAATGGTCTTATCTCCAACCGCGCTGTTTTCCGGTGTGATTTTTGAATAATCTGTTACAAGAAAATTCATCTTTCTATTTCAACAAATATATATATATATCAGAATTGAACAGCCGAAATTTGCTATGATGATTCGGTGTCTGACTGAAGATTGAAGGCTTCGAATGATTTGTCTGTGTTCCGTGTTCGTCCCTTCCTGTATTTCACGTTCTTTATATATAAAAACATTTATTCTTATATATATATATATATATATATATATATATATATATATATATATATATATATGCTGATAGGGGAGATAACCATCTCCTGAGTGTCTCTAGGATCACTAGATTAGACTAATTTTGCTTATCAGTCATAGGCTTGTCAGTTGTGACTACTTAAACACTTGGTGGTTTGGCTAAATCTGTCTGTCAGTATATATATATTTTTTTACCATAAAGATTTATGGCTTATTTAGCCAAATGCTAATGTGTATATCAAAAATTGATATACATCTATCTATCTATCTATCTATCTATCTATCTATCTATCTATCATCTATCTATCTATCTATTTATCTATCTATTTAGCCATTGATTCACCCATCCATCCATCTATAGATAGGCGTAGAGGTAGCTGTGTGTTAAGTAGCTTGCTTACCAACCACATGGTTCTGGGTTCAGTCCCACTGCATGGCATCTTGGGCAAGTGTCTTCTACTATAGCCTTGGGCCGAACAAAGCCTTGTGAGTGGATTTGGTAGATGGAAACTGAAAGAAGCCCGTCGTGTGTGTGTGTGTGTCTGTCCCCTCCACCAACATTGCTTGACAACCGATGCTGGTGTGTTTATATCCCCGTAACTTAGAGGTTCGGCAAAATAGACCGATAGAATAAGTATTAGGCTTACAAAGAATAAGTCCTGGGATCGATTTGCTCGACTAAAGGCGGTGTTCCAGCATGGCCGCAGTCAGATGACTAAAACAAGTAACAGAGAAAGAGAAAATATATATACATGCGTACATTCTCAGAGATCCTGGAAAATTCTAAGTGATCAAATATTTCCTCTCCTTACTTTCTGTACGAAATGCAAAAAAAAAAAAAAAAGTAAATAAATAAATAAAGCAAAATGTATTGCCTGCTATGATAAAATATTTAATTATCTAATGATAAAATTAATTAAACTAACTTTTGTTAGTCTATGTTCGACCATTTTTGTATGTTTGCTCATTTGTATTCATATGTTAATGATACTGTTTTGTTTGAAAGTTGACTAGGAACTGCATTCAATAATTGGATTTTATATATTCCAACAGCTGTTTGAGACTAATCATATTTCTATACTAATGCTCTTGTTACTGTCTCACCCAAATACCGAACATTGGTTGTACCAATTTGAGTTTGGTAGGAAAGTCTCTTTGTTTTATTTTTTCAAGTTTTTTTTTTTAAGTAGGTATATAGGCGTGGTTGTGTGGTAAGGAGTTTGCTTTCCAACCACATGGTTCCAGGTGCAGTCTTGTTGTGTGACACCTTGGGCAAATGTATTCCACTATAGACTTAGATCGACCAAAACCTTGTGAGTGGGTTTGGTTGATAGAAACTGAAAGAAGCCCATCGTGTATATACTGGTGTTGGTGTGTTAACTTCTCCATAACTTAGTAGTTTGACAAAAGAGACTGGTAGAATAAGTACCAGACTTTAAAAAATAAAGTACTGGAGTTGATTAACTCAGCCAAAAATTCTTCAAAGCAGTGCCCCAGCATGGCCATAGTCTAATGACTGAAACAAGTAAAATCTAAAAGACAAAAAAAAAAAGCTACATAGGCATAAGAGTGGCTGTGTGGTAAGTAGCTTGCTTACCAACCACACGGTTCTGGGTTCAGTCCCACTGCGTGACACCTTGGGCAAGTGTGTTCTACTATAGCCTCGGGCCGACCAAAGCCTTGTGAGTGGATTTGCTAGACAGAAACTGAAAGAAGCCTGTCATATGTGTGTGTGTATGTGTATGTGTGTGTGTGTCATATATATCACCAAAAGATATACACATTGGTAAGAGATGAACTAATTAACCAATCACTTTTTTCTTAATCAGACACAGGCATGGCTGTGTGGTTAAGAAGCATACTTACCGACTGAGTGGGCTTGTGTTCAGTTCCACTGAATGCACCTTAAGGAAGTGTCTTCTACTATAGCTGTAGGCTGACCAAAACATTACATGTGGATTTGGTAGATGGAAACTAGAAGGAGCCTGTCATGTGTGTGTGTGTGTGTTTGTACCTTTTTTTTTAGTGGGCATCATGTGATGGTTGTAAATGAACCTCACCATCATACATGCAGGGTTGTCTGTTTCCAGTCTTCCGTGAAAAATGTGTCAGGCCAAAGGAAACAGGTGCTTGGAAACAGGTGAAGGTTGGCAACAGAAAATGTGACCCAATATGTTCTTTCTGACATATGCAAGCAAAGAAAAGTCTACAGTAAATGGTGATGTTGATGATGATAATGATGGCTTAGTGGTTAGAGCATCGGGCTCATAATCATAAAGTAGTGAGTTCAATTCCCAGACCAGGGTGTATGTTGTATTCTTGAGCAAGACACTTTATTTCCCGTTGATCCAGTTCACTCAGCTGTAGAAATGAATTGCAGTGTAACTGGTGCCAAGCTATATCATTCTTTGCCTTTCCCTTGGATAACATTGATTGACATAGAAAGGGGATACAGGCATGCATGGGTGACTACTGGTCACCATAAACAACCTTGCTCGGATTTGTCTCTCGGAAGGTAACTTTCTAGGTTCAATCCAATGGTCAGTCAAGACTGACGGTGGAGTCTTTGACAACGATGACGACGTGTTCATTGATAGTGAGTGGCACCTGTGAATGAGAATGATATCAAGGAACAGATGACAGAGAATCATTGGTGAAACTTTAAACTATTTTGGAGTCTTTCAGAGGGATGTGAGATCATTAAGAATGTTACAGAACGGATCCATGTCCTCCATAGGATAAACCACTTCATATTGAAGTATATAATATGGGCCTCCATTAGGCTGACACATAGAACAATGGACATGTCAAACAACAAAAAACAACTGTTGTGGAAAATGGACATCAATGATAAGGATGGTAATAATTATGTAAATAATAAGAGTTAACATTAAAATAACAATATATACATTTGTCTAAATGGAATGAAAAGACAATGAATCTTACTGTTTCAGTCTTAAACCTTATCTTTCTGCTCTGAAGTGTGTGTGTGTGTGTGGTGTGTGTGTGTGTGGTGTGTGTGTGTGTGTGTGTGTGTGTGTGTGTGATTAGGTTCATTTACTTATCTTCATTAAAATGGGGTTTAACCAACTTACATAGTCATTACTGCAGCCCCCACCCCCACTCCCATCAACCCTTTTCAGCTCCAACCAACATCCCCCTTCCTTTCCTCATCTCAATTCCTCTCACCATTCCTATTCCAGAACCTAGCATTAAACAATTTCCCAATTATTTCCACCACAATGTTGCAACCTTCTGTCCATTCCTCCTCCTCTTTTTCCCCCTTCATCCTCCCGCCTTTCCTCTTTGTCCTTCCCTTCCTCCCTTTAATCTTCCTTATCTTCCCCATTCCCTCTTCCTCCTCCCCTCCTCCTCCCTTAAGTGTCAAAGACATTGCTTGACCTTTCCTTCTATTACCATATCCCTGCCAAGGAATATGTCAGAATAAGTCTCAGGAAAGGATTTATTGTGTACCCTAGACAATAGAGGGTAACATTTTACATAGAAACAAATTCTAGCTCCAAATGACAGGCAATCATATCTGTACTGTCAATAAAAATAAAATAAAAACACAGACCTAGGAGTGGCTGTGTGGTAAGTAGCTTGCTTATGAACCACATGGCTCCGGGTTCCATGTGCAAGTGTCTTCTACTACAGCCTCGGGCTGACTAAAGCCTTGTGAGTGGATTTGGTAGACAGACACTGGAAGAAGCCTGTTGTATATATGTATGTGTGTGTGTATATCTTTGTGTGTCTGTGTTTGTCCCCCCCAAACATCGCTTGACAACCGATGCTGGTGTGTTAGCATAACTTAGTGTAACTTAGTGGTTCGGCAAAAGAGACTGATAGAATAAGCACTAGGCCTCCAAAGAATAAGTCCTGGGGTCAATTTGCTCAACTAAAGGTGGTGCTCCAGCATGGCCACAGTCAAATGACTGAAACAAGTAAAAGAGTAAGAGTAAAGAGTACTATAAAGTAATTAACCAGCTCTGTATTGTTGTTAAATTATTAACAAAAATATCATTAGGAAATAACTTGTGAAATTATAGGGACCATGTTGTGATGTTTATAAATTTTTTTTCTAAAGTTTCTAATCAAAATTGGAGTGATGTGTCTTCAAAGTTGGAATGCCTGGAAATATGACTTATACTAATATAAAAAAAAATTTAATCAGATATATTACAGCAGATACAAGTTGGTGTAAAAAAAGTTCCTGGACTAATTCTGAAGCATGCCAACAGATGATAGCACATGGTTGCATGTGCAGTGAGAGCTTGCTGTGACCTTCATGAGGTAGTGATAGTGCCAAGTGATAGTGCTGTGTTTACTTTGCAAGTTGTGAAATTTGTGTTTTTGTAGTCTGTGATTTTTCTCATGGACAGGAAGTTGGAACAAAGCGCCCACAAAATCATCATCATCATCATCATCATCATCATCGTTTAATGTCCACTTTCCATGCTAGTATGAGTTGGATGATTTGACTGAGGACTGGCGAACCAGATGGCTGCACCAGGCTCCAATCTTGATCTGGCAGAGTTTCTACAGTTGGATGCCCTTCCTAACACCAACCACTCTGAGAGTGTAGTGGGTGCTTTTACATGCCACCGGCATGAGGGCCAGTCATGCGGTATTGGCAACGGCCACGCTCAAATGGTGTTTTTTACGTGCCACCTGCACAGAGATATTGAGCATGTTTTGGCAAGCTTACGGTAATGAGGCACTGGGTCATACACAATGTTTTGAGTGGCACATTTGCTTCAAACCCAGAAGAATATCCCTGGAAGATGATGAGCAGCCTGGAAGACCTGCCACAAGCATGAACCCTGGAAATGTAGTATTGTGCATTGAGAACATGTCCCACAGGGCCAGACCGTCAATTGAGAGTTCTACTGTGACATTTTGAAGCATTTGCGGAAGGACATCTGAAGAATTGGATTTACGACAACAATGCACCCTGTCACCAAGCCCTCCTTATTCATGAGTTTCTTACCAAAAACAACATGATAATACTTCTACATCTGCCCTATTTGCCAGATTTAGCACCTGCAAACTTCCATCTCTTCCTCAAGACAAAAGTGCAGCTCAAAGGTCACCATTTTAACACTGTTATTGAGATCGACAGATGGTCCTCAACTGGCATACAGACACCACAGATAGTCCTCAGCTGGTTGGGACCGCTGTATTGCTGCATAAGGTGACTATTTCGAAGGAGATGATGTTAGGACTTACATAAAAAAAGTTCCTTTTATTAAACATAGATAGTCTGGGAACCTTTTGATACTACCTTGTAAAATGGGTGTATTCTTGTGAAACACATCCATATATGGAATATGTATGTATGTATGTGTGTGCATATATGTACTTTGGTGTGTGCTATTAAAAAAATCCCTTTGAAATTAGAACCACTCACACACACATGCATGGACACAGATGCAGGCATTCCATATCTGTCTTTTGTTGAAGAACAACTTTTAGCCTGTGTTAGTTTGCAATATTGTCACTGGTGCAGCTGTGACCAGGATTTAAAAGAAAAAAAAATAATAAAACCAATACATAGATCCAACACTTCTACCAAATGAAAATGTATACACAATTTCAAAAAGAACTATTAAATATGCACAGATGCACAACACACACACACACACATACAGAGAGAGAGAAGACTGATAAAGAGTTTAGGAATATTTTTAATATTAGACATGTTATTTAAAGGCGACGAGCTGGCAGAAACATTAGCACGCCAGGCAATATGCTTTGCGATATTTTGTCTGCTGTTATGTTCTGAGTTCAAATTCCGCCAAAGTCAACTTTGCCTTTCATCCTTTCGGGGTCGATTAAATAAGTACCAGTTACACACTGGGGTCGATATAATCGACTTAATCCGTTTGTCTGTCCTTGTTCGTCCCCTCGGTGTTTATTCCCTTGTGGGTAGTAAAGAAATAGGTATTTCGCCTGTCGTTACGTTCTGAGTTCAAATTCCGCCGAGGTCGACTTTGCCTTTCATCCTTTCGGGGTTGATAATTTAAGTACCAGTTATGCACTAGGGTCGATGTAATCACTTTGTCTGTCCTTGTTTGTCCCCTCTATGTTTAGCCCCTTGTGGGCAATAAAGAAATAAGAAACATTAGCATGCTGGGTGAAATGCTTAGCAGTATTTTGTCTGTCTTTACGTTCTGAGTTCAAATTCCACCAAGGTAAACTTTGCCTTTCATCCTTTCTAGGATCTTTCCCCCCAAAATTTTAGGCCTTGTACCTAGAGTAGAAAAGAATGTTAGATGTTATTTTTCTTTAGAATTCATCTCAGTTTAATATTCTGTATTTTTTGTAAAATAGTATGCTATTAATTGCATGGTAATAAGGTAGCATTGTAACTACATGATTCCGGGTTCAGTCCTTCTGTGCAGCACCTGGCGCTACTAATTTGCATATTGTATGTATCAACAAGTGGAGGCACATGGCCTAGTGGTTAGGGCAGCGAACTCGCGGTCGAGGGATTGCGAGTTCGAATCTCAGACTGGGCAATGTGTGTGCTTATGAGCAAAACATCTAAGCTCCACGCAACTCCGGCAGAAGGTAATGGCGAACTTCTGCTGACTCTTTCGCTACAACTTTCTCTCACTCTTTCCTCCTGCATCTTGCAGCTCACCTGTATCGGAAAGAGTAAGAGAATGTCATGGCGAAAGAGTCAGCAGAAGTTCCCCATTATCTTCTGCAGGAGCTGTATGCAGCTTAGGTGTTTCGCTCATAAACACACACATCGCCTGGTCTGAGATTTGAACCCGCAATCCCTCGACCATGAGTCCGCTGCCCTAACCACTAGGCCATGTGCCTCCACTTGTTGATACATACAATATGCAAATTAGTAGCGCCAGTTTTCTGTAGCCACTGTAATTGTTGATTAACAGATCAGTTACTTGTTTGTCTGGAATTGATCAAATTGATGTGGGCGCCTCTGATAAGAATCCAATACGATTCAAAAATCAATCAAGGTTGTTCATCATATGAACAAGGTTGTTCAGTCTATGAAGAAACAGCTAAATTAACTCAGTTTATATAGGTACTATGTATAAATTTTTTTATTCTTTTACTTGTTTCAGCCATTTGACTGTGGCCATGCTGGAGTACTGCCTTTAGTCGAACAAATTGACCCCAGGACTTATTCTTTGTAAGCCTAGTACTTATTCTATAGGTTCCTTTTGCCGAACTGCTAAGTTATGGGGGATGTAAACACACCAATATCGGTTGTCAAGCAATTGGGAGTGGGGGACAAACACAGACACACACAAAAATATATACATATGCAACGGGCTTCTTTCAGTTTCCATTCAGTGAAACCCATTTTATATCAACACACAAATATATACATATATAATGGGCTTCTTTCAGTTTCCGTCTTCCAAATCCACTCACAAGGCTTTGGTTGGTCCAAGGCTATAGTTGAAGACACTTGCCCAAGGTGCCACACAGTTGTGGTAGACGGAAACTGAAAGAAGCCTGTCGTGTATATATATATATAAAGATGTATATGGTGTGCTATGAGAATTTATGGAAAGGTTATCCCATAGAAACTCAACAAGTATGTTAAAAAATGGAGAAGAGAAGATGCTGAAATATAAAAGAATTTTAATTTTAAAATATAATGAAATACAAAAGAACATCCTAGTACCAACGTAGCTATAAGGTGTTGTTCAAGAACTCTTCTCTGAGTACACTGTTTCTTGCTTCTTATTGCAAGAGTGGTCATGTGGTAAGAAGGCAGTGAGCTGGCAGAAACGTTAGCATGCTGGGCGAAATGCTTAGCGGTATTTCGCCTGCCGCTACGTTCTGAGTTCAAATTCCACCGAGATCAACTTTGCCTTTCATCCTTTCAGGGTCGATAAATTAAGTACCAGTTACGCACTGGGGTCGATCTGATCGACTTAATCCATTTGTCTGTCCTTGTTTGTCCCCTCTATGTTTAGCCCCTTGCAATAAAAAAAATAAGAAGCTTGCTTACCATGTGGTAAGAAGCTTGCTTACCATGTAGTTAGAAGTTTGCTTAAAATATATAAATATGATGTGTGTTTATATGTTTGTGTGTCTGGGCTTGTCCCCCACATCATCACTTGACAACCGATGCTGGTGTGTTTACGTCCCCGTAACGTAGGGGTTTGGCAAAAGAGACCGATAGAATAAGTACTAGGTTTACAAAGAATAAGTCCTGTTGTTGATTTGCTTGACTAAAGACAGTGCTCCAGCATGGCTGCAATCAAATGACTGAAACAAGTAAAAGAATAAAACAGCTAATGAGTTTCTAGAGCTGAAGAAAAATAAAAAAAATATATTCATAGTGTAGGTGAAAATAAGATGGGAGATGGGGTTGTCATGGGTTGGTTCTGTGAAGGCTAACCTAGGTTATTAAACAGCAACCACTTTCTAAATGCCTTTCTCAAGCCATATGAGGATATATTTGTTGATAAAATGCTAAACAGATTACTTGAAAATTTCACTTAAATTGAAAAATATTACCTTCCTGTTTCTCTATCTAATAAATAATACACAATGTAATAAAATATTTTTTAAAAAAACATAATAAAACTTAATAGAATCATAATAAAATAAATCATAATAAATAATAGAAAACAAATATTGGTAAAGAAATTTGATCTTTCTAAAGACATTTAGAAAAATCTGTAAATTAATATTTATGGAATTTCTTTCTGGTGGTATGTGACATGAAGCAAATGGTAAATTCTTGGTAACTATGAATTGATTGTACACTTAAAATTTCCTTTTTTCATATGTGTGATTCAGAAGCTTGTATAGGTACTGGCATAGCTGTGTGGTTGAAAAGCTTGCTTTGCAACCAACCACATAGTTTTGGGTTCAGTCCCACTGTGTGGCACCTTGGACAGGTGTCTTCTACTATAGCCCCAGGCTATAGTGAGTGAATTTGGGAGATGGAAACTATGCTAACAATTATTATGATGTTTTCAAATTTTGGCACAAGGTCAGCAATTTAAGTGGGATGGAGTTAGTCGATTACATCAACTCCAATATTTGTCAGGTACTTAATTTTATTGACCCCCATCAAGGATGAACGGTAGGATTTGAACTCAGAACTTATAGAGACAGAAGAAATGTTGCTAAGCATTTCGACAATTGCACTAATGATTCTACTGACTCGCCATCAATGAAGACAATTTAAGTTCGGGAGAAGCTTTTGCTTAACGAGGGCATAACGATTAGGGAATTACGATAAAACGCATCCAGTAAATTCTGTAAAGTAGTTGGTGTTAGAAAACACATCCAGGGGTAGAAAAACTATGTGTGAGACATAATTCCTTGACCCATTTTTGATGGCAGTATTTTTAAAATTTTTTTTTATCAGAACTGACTCAGACTTATGCCAGTACAGAAAGCAGGCATATAATGATGATGATGATGATAATGATAATGATGATGATGGTAGTGGTTGTGGTGATGATTTTTTTTTTAAGGTTGTAGTTTGTGTTTTTAATTAAAAGTAATGGTAATACAGCAAGTCATTTATAATACATTTACATGTTGATTTGAAGTTTATTATTAGTTCAGTTGATTTGCAGTGATGTATGACATCAATATGGCGGCATTGTTATTTAAGTATTTAACAATAGGAATTCTGTTACAGTCTCAGTGTTTGGTTCATTATTATTATTTCTTTTAAATACTTTGTCCATATTGTTATTTATTTATTTGTTTGTTTGTATTGTTGCTGTTGTTGGTGCTGTCACTGATTTTGTTGTTGTTGTTATTATTATTATTATTATTATTATTATTATTATTATTATTATTATTATTATTATTTGGTGTTTATTTAAAGTAGACTTTCTTGTCTGAAATTCGATAGGAAGGCAATCTTGTGTGAATAGTTCTTTCTGATAGAAAATAAAAAAAGCTTAATGTGGCTGTAATTGATATGCTAAATATTTTGTGGGAAGGGTTGAGAGCACAGCCTTGAACATTCACCCAAATTTCCAATTCTTTGTTAAAAATATGCATTGTTAGATACAATTCCAGTATTAGCTATCTCATGCATAATACTAAACATAGCTGTTAACAATCCTTATGAACCATTTATCCATGCCAAATGTTTCATTGATCATAAAATTGCATGGCCACAAGACATTTATTAAAAGAAGTTTTATCTTTGTTTACTCTCAAGTAGGGTGTGGTCATAGGCTTTTAGTAAAAAACCTGCAGCTGTCTCATTAGGAATGTGCTGTATGTGATTTATACCTGTAAAAATACTAATTTCTTTTATTTGATAATAATGATTTCTTGGTTTACACCCATAAAATAAGTCCAGCTCAAGAAACCCATGCCTTATTAGTTATCTTATATAAAAAAAAAAGTACCCTTGAATCGTCGGGCTTGGCACTGCGCTTGAGAATACCTATTGAGTCAAATAAAATCAGTCAAAAAATCAAATCAAAATCAAAATGGAAATTGTAGTTGTGGCGATGCCAGTGCCGCCTGACTGGCTCCCTGTGCCAATGGCACATAAAAAACACCATCCGAATGTGGCCAATGCTAGACTCCCCCACACCTTCCAGACTGGCTCCTGTGCTGGTGGCACATGAAAACCACCATCTGAATGTAGTTGATGCCAGTGCCGCCTGACTGACTCTGACTCCCATGCCGATGGCACATAAAAAGCATCCGCTACACTCTCAGAGTGGTTGGCGTTAGGCAGGGCATCCAGCCGTAGAAGCCTTTTCAGATCAGATTGGAGCCTGGTGCAGCCTCTTGGCTTGCTAGTCCCCAGTCAGACCGTCCAACCCATACCAGAATAGAAAACGGACACTAAACAATGATGATGATGTCATTCATTTAGGTTTAATTAATAAAAGGCATTGCAACAAAGATGTTAACTTTCTCATACAAGGAACATACTAAAAGTGAATTGGTTGATCTTCTTCAGATCGAATCACTTTACTCATTTTTTTTACTCTTTTACTTGTTTCAGTCATTTGACTGTGGCTATGCTGGAGCACTGCCTTTAGTCGAGCTCCAGGTCCTATTCTTTGTAAGCCTAGTACTTATTCTAACGATCTCTTTTGCCGAACCGCTAAGTTACAGGGATGTAACACACCAGCATCAGTTGTCAAGCGATGTTGAGGGGACAAACACAAACACACAAACATACACACGCACATATATACTATGTGCTTCTTTCAGTTTCCATCTACCAAATCCGCTCACAAGGCTTTGGTCAGCCTGAGGCTATAGTAGAAGACACTTGCCCAAGGTGTCACACAGTGGGACTGAACCCAGAACCATGTGGTTGGTAAGCAAGCTACTTATCACACAGCCACTCCTACACCTTGTTAAAATCTGTAGAAGATTTCCGTTTATATTCACATTTGATTTGATTTCATTTTATATATCCATTTTATTATTTCTGAATAATTTAAGGCAGAATCATCAGCAAGGCTGACAAAATACTTTGCAGTGCTTCTTCTGGTTCTTTACATCCTGAGTTCAAATTCTGCCAAGGTCGACTTTACCTTTTTTATCTCTTGGAGATCAACTAAAATAGGTACCAGTCAGGTCCTGAGCCAGTGTAATCAACAAAACCTTCTCCTCTAGAATTGCTGGCCTTGTGTCAAAATTTGAAGCTATTATTTCTGAATAGCTTTTTTTTCTTGAGTGAAAAACTTGATGTATTCTAGTAATGCAACTGACCTAAAACTGAAGTCTCTGACATGGAAAGACGTATGTGAACATGACTTAAATAGGTGCTATCATCTACCTGTTTTCCGATAAAATGCAATATAACCAAACTATTCTCTCTTGTCTGCTTTACTTACAGAGATATGTTACATCATGTTTTTCCACCCTTCACTGCTTTTTTGGGTTGCATGAAAGAAACAAAAAAAAAAAGAGAAAGAGTAATACAACACGTATGGATTTTCTGCTACACAGTCTATTATTTATTGACCAATAGAAATAGAGAGAATATATCTATATATCTATATGTGTGTGTGTGTGTATTTATATATATATATATGTATGTATATGAACATCAGAAGTGAAAATAATAGTCCATTGAATGCATACTATTCTGCAAAATATGTCTTGTTCTTTAATCAATATACAAATGACAATAGGTACTGTCAACTTTGTTAAAATGCAGTGACTCATTATTTGTGGTTTGTGTTTTCTTTGATTATTAGTGCATAATAAAATCTTAAAAGTTGATTATCTGTTTATGAAAACATTATTGGTTTTGGCATCTTTTTTGTCTCACATCGTAAATTATTTTTATTTTTATTTTTCCGGGAGTTTTTTCTGGATTTTTGAATTCCTCTTGGGAACTGAGGCGCTCCGAAAGGGGTCTTTAGAGAGTAGTGTCCCTGCCTTCCTGAGCTAGTTTCCCACCATATTTCTTAAAAACTGTGGTAGAGGCCTTGGTCTTGGGACCACTCATGTCTAGAAACTCAGGTTGGGGGTAACCAAGGGCATGCCCCCCCCCCCATAGAAAATTCAGCTCCCAAAAAGCCTCATGATAGAATGGACACTAGTGAGCCCAAAAGCTGGGGTGGGCTGCACTTGCCTACCTCGGTTGCTATGGCAATGAGGTAGATCCGGCCACCCCTGTTAACAGGGACAAAATCCAGATTTAAAACACTGGATGATGATGATGCACTGCACAGTCAATTAAATCATCTTCAGTTCTTGACAAAGGCTTTATTTGGTCAATTTCGGGAGAATTGCAAAGTTAATGTAGTGATATTCGAATCCAGAATGCAAAGGAAGAGACATGGCTAAATAACAGTTTGAAATGACATTTTATCAACTTCTTTAACATAAAGAATACGTGGTTTAATAACAAATATTGGCACCAGGCCAGCAATTTCAGGAGAACAGGGATGTTGATTACATCAACCCTCCAGTGTTCAACTGGTACTTATTTTTTTAAAACTCTGGCAGAATTTGAACTCAGAATGTGAAGACAGACGAAATGCCGCTAAAGGTAGGTTTTTTTCTAATTTATATATATATATATATATATATATATATATATATATATATATATATAATATATATATATATACATACATGACGGTCTTCTTTCAGTTTCCGTCTACTGAATATACTCACAAGGCTTTTGGTTGGCCCAAGGCTATAGTAGAAAACACTTGTCCAAAGTGCCACACAGTGGGACTGAACCCAGATCCATGTGGTTGGGAAGCAAGTGTCTTACCACACAGCCACACTTGCATCTATTAAACTTTTTTCTCTCAGCATTCCCTAAATTCGTAACAAGGAAGCGAAATGTTTTAATCTTTACGGTGCAGCCTTCTGGCTTCCCAGATCCCCGGTCAAACTGTCCAACCCATGCTAGCATGGAGAACGGACGTTAAACGATGGTGATGATGATGATGATGATTCTACCTTGGTATATATTTTTCTGTATTTTACTTCCCTTAGCTAGATTTGTCTTTCGTGTCACATGAAGTATAACATGAAAAAGAATTATAAAAAAAACAACAAAAACAACAAAGAAAAAAAGGCAACCCTTTGCTCCCACCCCAAAGCAAACAAACAAAGACAGCCTAAGTAATTCAACAATTAAGATTTCTTCAAAGGTATTAAGATTTATCCCTTCTCATTTGTAGAATCCTTAAATATTGCCGTAACCCACTTGCCCCTACTCCTTACTGTTCCCTAATCTCAGCCTGATACATTGGCAAGGTTAAGTTTTAACCACAGTCAGATCTCTCCCTGCTTTCTCTTCTTATGTCTTGCTCTTCATTTCTGTCACATATGCACTCATGACTGTCTCTCTTCAATCTCCCACAATGTCTTTTTTTCTGTCTTGTCTAACCTATCTGTCTAACACACCCCTCTTTCTCTCTCTATCTCTCTCTATCCTTCCCCCCTCCCCCAATAAAAATAAGAATAAAGTAAAATAAAGGAGAAAAGAAGAAAAAGCAAATTGTTTTCTTCTGCTTTCAGCTTTAGTTCTATTCTGCAGGTTGTAACATCAACTTGCTCTTAACTGGTGTGTAGAGAGGACAGAGCTAGTGCTTGTGTGTGTGTGTGTGTCGGTGTGCTTGTATGTATGTGTATGTTGTGGAAAGAATTGGTTGTGTGTATGTGAAAGAAAGAAAGAAAGAAAGTGAGAGAGAGAGAGGGAGAGCACTGGTTAGAGAAGAGGAGAGTTTGCCTCTTGCTTAGGTGAAAGCATTGGTACAATCATGTAGGGAGAGGGGATAAGAAAGAAAGAGGGGATACTTTTTTTTTCTATAAACATAACTGCTGCCTCCCTCTCACAGTCTCCCCCCCCTCTCTCTCTCTCTCTCTCTCTCTTTGCTATTTTTTTTCTTCCACCTGGGATTTTCAAAACCAATTACCTGAGGGGACTCATTATGGTTTTGAGGAATGCTAACTGCTTGCCACTTATTACTGTTGGTGGTGTGGAGTGGTGGTGGTGATGTGGATTGGTCTGCTAGAGAGAGGAAGTAAAAGAAAGGGTATACTTGTGCAGGAGGGTACCCTCTAAAGAGAAAGTATACTTGTACATAGGGGTACTCTGTAGACCCTTTCCTGTAATGACCCTTTTTCTGTGTTCATGTGTGTTTGTAAATTTTTCTAATTTTCTTTCTTTGTCTGAAGGTGTTGGATGATGACAAATATAAATAAACAATATAAAAACAAATAAACCAATAAATTAAAAAAAAAACTGATTCGTTAATTTCTGTCTCTAATCTCTCTTTTTTTCTATAAACCACCCCCACCATCTTGATCTTTGTCTTTTCACCATCTCATGGTTAAGAATGAAAGGTGGTGGCAGTAATGGTGGTGATGATGGTGATGGTGATTGTGATGGTGATGGTGGTGGCAACTCTTTAAATACTTCTGCTGGGATTACTGTACTGCTAAGACTAATTGCTTCTAATTTAGGCTACGAAGCCCAACAGTTTTTAGTGGAAGGGGTTAGTCCTTAGTATTGACCCCGGTACTAGACTGGTATTTTATTTTATTTGACACCCCCACCACCAGAGGGATCAAAGAGAAAGTTGAGAGCAAACATCTGTGGGTTTCGAATTCAGAATACCACCAGGCATTTTTCCACAGCTCTAATGATACTACTACTACTACCACCATTACTACTACTACTACTACTACTACTACTACTACTACTACTACTACTACTACTGCTGCTGCTGCTGCTGCTGCTGCTGCTACTACTACTACTACTACTACTACTACTACCACCACCACCACCACCACCACCACCACCACCACCACCAGTGGTAGTTTGGATCTATAGTCTTGGAATCAAATTTTTCCTTTCTGATTTTGAGAAGCCTAATTTCTCAAGATTGGTCCCTAGGCAGTATATTAAATGTATGTGTGTAGATGTGTATGTGTGTGTGTGTGTCTGTACATATCCTGCCATCCATTCAGTTGAAGGTTATATTTGTAAAGAGCTTGGTGTGTGTGCCTATAATGGTGGTGACATGAAGAGTTTTGGGAGTTTCTTTGATGAAACTCTAATCATAATTTGCTACACAAACTTCTTCCAGCCAATATTGTGCTACAATGCAGGAGTGTATTTGAACCTACGTAGTTTATATAATAGCCTATTTTACAGTGTAATCTATATTCTAACTTCTATTGGTAAAATTTTAAAGCTGAGACAAAATATCTTTGACTGTCCCTTTAAGGTATTAGGTTGAGGAAAAATTTTGTGCGCCATGTTAAAATAATGCTTTTTTTAAGTATATTTTTGTGGTGTGTGTTCATTCAGTTCATGTCATGTTCAATGGTAACTCAATGTGTTCGTCAAAAATGTGCTTTGTTTCAACAAGATAATGCAAAACCACATATTGCCAGAAAGACCAGCAACATGATTGAAGAATTGGACAGTGTGGAAGTTCTGCCACATCCCTCCTATAGTCCAGATGTTGCTCCATCTGACTATGGTCTCTTCTGATCAATGCAGTACTTTATGAAAGGACGCCGATTTGAGTCATTTGATGAAGTTAAAGAAGCCTGTCAAGAAGTTTTCATTTCAAAGCCGAAGGATTGTTGCTTTGACCAAATCCGAAAGCTTGCAGATCGTTGGCAGAAGGTTGTGGAAAATGATGGTCTTTATTTTGAAGAATAGTTGTTGTTTTTGAATAAATTCTTGTATAAAAATAATCATTATTTTAACATGGCACACAAACTTTTTTCTCAACCTAGTATTATGTGACTGTATGGTGTTATATCCTTATAAAACTGAAGAACGTGAGAAATGTTAGAAAAAATACAAAAATTGGGTAAAGAAACATGGATCATATTTGTCATGTTGGTAGTATTGTCATTATCTTTTAATATTATCTTTTAATTAATCCTCTCTTGCATGAGTCAGATAGAGTTTATTGAGGCAAGTTTTGTAGTTGGATACCCTTCCAGTTGCCAACCCTCACCTGTTTCCAAGGAAGATAATAGTTATCCATGGCCAGACATGTTTTTCATGCAAGCCTGGAAACAAACAACACTGCTTGTGTGATGATGATGATGATGATGGTCATTTACAACCATTACATGATGTCTTGACAAAGATACACACACACACACATGTGACTGCGTGTATATCGTTAGCGATTTTCTTTCTCTGTCTTCCCTTCCTTGTACTTTTCCATTTTTCTAAATTTCTGACAAAGAGCTCTGCTCGAAACATTAAATCCTTCTTCTTTCTTTCTTTTCCTGAGCGTCCAATAACACTATACTTGTTCCACGTCCTTGCGTCGTTGTGTTTTCTCTTTGTTCATGTTTGGATTAACTATATATATATATATATATATATATATATATACAAATTAGTAAATAAATGGCACAACTAAGTACCGATATTTACTGGAAATAGCGAACGTAAAATACGACGCTAATGTGTAGCTTCACCGCGTATGTATTAGCAAAAATGCGTGTGTGCAACAAATTAGAGAAAAAAAAAAACGTCTTACCTCCAGGGAGAACATCTGAAAGATGAAACACCCGGAAAAGGATAATGTGGTACCTGCAGGTTTCAGGTTTTACAAGATATGTCTCTCACCCATATTTTGTTTTACCTTCATCAGCCAAACATATACCAAGACGAAATCTACGATGTTACCACATTAATACTAAACCACTCGACTGAAATGCGGAACGCTAACAGTACGAGAAACGGTGAAGAAGTTTCAAAATATCAGTAATGCAATACAAAGTATTGCCTTCCAGTAAAAAGTAGCCCGTGAGGGAAAAATACACAAATTAGTAAATAAATGGCACAACTAAGTACCGATATTTACTGGAAATAGCGAACGTAAAATACGACGCTAATGTGTAGCTTCACCGCGTATGTATTAGCAAAAATGCGTGTGTGCAACAAATTAGAGAAAAAAAAAAACTTACAGGGAAAAATTAGATTTAGGATTAAATCCAATTTTACAGTATAATTATATTTGCCTAATAGTGGTTTTGTCTCTAATTTAATATATATATACCAAACGATGTCCTGTACTTTTCTCTCATGTGTTTATGTATTTTTCCTGTACTTAATGTGTATTTTTTATTTATATGCGCAGGTGTGGCTGTGTGGTAAGTAGCTTGCTTACCTGCCACATGGTTCCAGGTTCAGTCCCACTGTGTGGCACCTTGGGCAAGTGTCTTCTACTATAGCCTCGGGCCGACCAAAGCCTTGTGAGTGGATTTGGTAGACGGAATCTGAAAGAAGCCCGTCGTATATATGTTGTGTGTGTGTGTGTGTGTGTGTGTGTGTCAGTTTGTCCCCTCTCCACCATCACTTGACAACTGATGTTGGTGTGTGTATGTCCCTGTAACTTAGTGGTTTGGCGAAAGAGACTGATAGAATAAGTACTAGGCTTACAAAGAATAAGTCCTGGGGTCGATTTGTTTGACTAAAGGCTGTACTCCAGCATGGCTGCAGTCAAATGACTGAAACAAATAAAAGAATATATATATGTGTGTGTGTGTATATATACATATATATATCATCATCATCATCGTTTAACGTCCGCTTTCCGCGCTAGCACGGGTTGGACGGTTCGACCGGGTCTGGGAAGCCAGGGGCCGCTCCAGGCTCCAGTCTGAATCTGGCAGAGTTTCTACGGCTGGATGCCCTTCCTAACGCCAACCACTCCGTGAGTGGATTGGGTGCTTTTTACGTGCCACCTGCACAGGGGCCGGAGGGTCCGGCATCGTCACGATCGGTTCGAGCATTTTAACGTGTCAGCGGCATGGGGGCAACGAGGTCCGGGGTACTTTGGGGATCGGGGTACTTTGGGGATCCAGGGTACTTTGGGGATCCGGGGTACTTAGAATGGGTAGGGGGTATGTGGAATTGCTGCAGAAAGCAGCCCGGGTCTTTGTAGTCACAGCATATCTCCAGAGATCTCGGTCCTTCGCCATTGCCTCAGTGAGGCCCAATGCTCTGAGGTCATGCTTGACCACCTCATCCCATGTCTTCCTGGGTCTACCTCTCCCCCTGATACCTTCAACTGTTTGGGAGTGGCACTTCTTCACACATCTCTCTTCATCCATCCGCAGCACATGACCATACCATCGCAAGCGTCGCTCTTGCACACCACATCTGATGCTTCTTATATCCCGCATTTGTCTCAGGATACTTACACTCTGTTTTGCGTGCACACTGACACTACACATCCAGCGGATCATGCTAGCTTCATTTCTTTCAAGTCTACGCATGTCTTCTGCAGTCACAGCCCATGTTTCATTACCGTGAAGCATGGCAGTTCGCACACATGCATCATACAATCTACCTTTTGCTCTGAGGGAGAGACCTTTTGTTGCCAGTAGGGGTAGGAGCTTTCTGAACTTTGCCCAGGCTATTCGTATTCTAGTGGTGATACTCTCTGTGCATCCACCTCCGCTACTAACTTGGTCTCCCAGGTAGCGGAAACTATCAACTACTTCCAGTTTCTCTCCCTGGAGTGTGATGGAATCTGTTTTCTGAGTGTCTGTTGTGTCTATTGTCCCTGTGCATCTGCCGCACATGAAAGCTATCTTATCTGTTAATTTCCCTTTAATGTTGCTGCACCTCTTATGTGTCCATAACTTACATTGGGTGCATCTTATGGAGTTTCTACCTGTACCTTTCCTACAGGTTGAGCAGGGCCACCTACCCGAGGGGATGTGTGCTGAGTACCTCTTGCTGCTTACTAATACTTTGGTCTTTGCTACATTTATTCTAAGGCTCTTTGATTCCAACCCTTGCTTCCACACCCGAAATTTCTCTTCTAGTTCCGGTAGTGATTCTGCTATGAGAGCTAGGTCATTGGCATAGAGGAGCTCCCAGGGGCATCCCGTTTTGAATTCCTCTGTTATTGCCTGAAGGACTATGATGAATAAAAGGGGACTGAGGGCTGAGCCCTGGTGCACACCTACTTCTACCCGGAATTCTTCACTATATTCGTTGCCAATCCTAACCTTGCTGACAGCCTCTCTGTATAGAGCCTGTACAGCCCTTATTAGCCATTCTTCAATCTCCAGTTTCCGCATCGACCACCAGATAAGGGAACGGGAAACCCTGTCAAAGGCTTTCTCCAATTCTACAAAAGCTATGTAGAGGGGTTTATCTTTAGCTAGGTACTTCTCCTGCAGTTGTCGGACCAGGAATATAGCATCAGTGGTGCTTCTACCTGGTACAAAACCGAACTGCATTTCATCTAAACAAATTCTCTCCCTAATGAGATTGGTTATGACCTTCTCTGAGACCTTCATCACCTGGTCCAACAGTTTGATACCTCTGTAGTTATTTCTATCTAGAGCATCACCCTTACCCTTGTAGCAGTTGACTATGGTGCTGCTGCACCAGTCATTGGGTATGACTCCATTGTGAACTACCTGGTTTACAATGCGGGTGACTATGGCATAGCCCACATAGCCAGCTGTTTTAAGCATCTCAGCAGTGATTCCTGATAGGCCAGGGGCTTTGCCTGGTTTCATATCCTTAATTGCCTTATCTACAAAGGAGCTGTCTATTCGGGTAGCTGGTCCCTCTACTGGGTCAACATTTGGCAGGCTCTCCTCCTCCCATTCATTCTCCTCATTCAGCAGTCTTTCATAATGGCTTCTCCAAGCCTCTTTCTTTTCACTAGTAGTAAAAGCAAGTGCCCCATCATCCATGCGGACACATTTCTCTCCTATAACATCGCTATTTTCTCTGACACACTGTCTGGCAATCCGAAATACTTCAGCTCTTTGATCCTCGCGACGCTGGACATTGGCAAACTTCTTCTTTTCTGCTACATATATATATATATATAGAGAGAGAGGGTGGATTTGGTAGACAGAAACTGAAAGAAGCTCATCATATGTGTATATATATGTACACACACACACACACACTTATATGTGGTAGGCTCCTTTCTGTTTCCATCTACCAAATGCATTCACAGAATTTTAGTTGGAGACGCACTCAAGGTGTTTCACAGTGGGACTGAACTCAAGACCAGTGGTTAGGAAGCAAGCTTCATAACCACACAGCTACTCCTTTGCCTATAATGCAGTTGAATTCTTTGTTAATGAGGTGTTCAAAAGACAAACCTTTTTCTCCTTAAATGACATTACATTTTAAAATTCACAAATGATGTGTAAAGATGTCTTTAACATGAATCAGAAAAAACATATCTTATGATTTAAAAGGTGGCTTTGGGTACCTAAACTTACTGGTTTTATTTATATTATAATGAGACATTACACTAACTTGCAGTAAATAATACCATTTCAAATTTACTTTTTCTACTAAACACCTTCACCTTAGCTCTCGTTCAGTGTGGTTCTCTTTTCAATCTTTCTTTTCTCTTTTGTTATAGAATACTTTTGTGAACAATGCCCTCATCAGATATTTGGTTTTCAAGCAGAAGTCAAATGAATTTAATCCATGCTTCACTGCAGTTCAGATATGATGAACACAGAGGGAAAGGAGATAGAGGTAGTACATACTAAAAACTAGTAACTCCATGAAATATCCTTGAACATAAAGAAGTCTTTATGTACAAGTTTCTCTAAAGTCACACTCTACCATTTTAGTATAAAAGAAAGTAAGGCATGCTAAATATTGTAGTCCTAGAAACACCATTTGAAAGATAGAACCCCATCCCCTCTCCAGTAAATCTTGTTGATCTTGTCTCATAAGTCTTTGATCATAGGTCTGTTCAGTCAGAGCTGACTTGGGGGTTAACCCTTTAGTATTCAGATTACTTTGTCAAATGTAGGTGTGGCTGTGTGGTAAGAAGCTTGCTTATGAACCACATGATTTCGGGTTCAGTCCCACTGCGTGGCACCTTGGGTAAGTGTCTTCTACTATAGCCTCTGGCTGACCTTATGAGTAGACGGAAACTGAAAGAAGCCCATCATATATATATATGTGTGTCTGTGTTTGTCCCCCCCCCCTCAAACATCGCTTGGCAACCGATGCTGGTGTGTTTATGTCCCTGTAATATAGCGGTTCGGCAAAAGAGACCGATAGAATAAGTACTAGGCTTACAAAGAATAAGTGCTGGGATTGATTTGCTCGACTAAAGGCGGTGCTCCAGCATGGCCGCAGTCAAATGACTGAAACAAGTAAAATAGTAAAAGAAAGATAGAATAAGTACTTGGCTTACAAAGACTAACTCCTGGGGTCGATATCTTTGACTAAAACCCTTTGGAGAGTAACTTTCTAGGTGCAATCCTATGGTCATTCATCAGTAAAGGGGTTCTTTAATCTTTACTATAAGTGTACCTGCATCACCAATAAGCAATGAACTGGCAGAATGGATGGAACATTGGAGAAATTACTTTGTGATATTTCATCATGTGTTTTTATGTTTGTCACCTTTGCCTTACATCCTCTTGGGGGTTGAGAAAATATGTATCTGAAATATATCAGGAACTGTTATAAAACTAGCTAAACCCTTGAAGAGGGTATTTGTTCACTCCATGTAAAGTATATCTACGAGAGTAAAGACCCGCTTTGGTCATGAATGTCCATGGGTTTGCCCTTAGAAAGTTCCCCTCCAAGGCACAAGTCTGGGCAAGGTTGTTTGTGGAAGTCCCACAGCCGCCCATACATACCAACCTCCCCTCTTCAGGCCACCGATGTTATCCAAGGGAAAGGTAAAGGCCAATACAGCTTGACACCACTGATATCGCAACTCATTTTTACAGCTGAGTGAATTGGAGCAATGTGAAATAAAATGTTTTGCTCAAGAAAACAACATACAGTCCAGTCTAGGAATTGAACTCACTACCTCATGATTGTGAGCCTGATGCTCTGACTACTGAGCCAACTCCTATGCAAACTACCATACCTCAGTATATACATTGGTTGCTCTCTCTCTAGAAGTCATTAGTTTGTCTAAAAAACTTATACAGTAGTGTTTGAAACCCCACCTTCCTTCCTTCGTTTTTATGGAATATTACATGAGTGAAGAGATCTGATAACAAAACTGCAATAGAATCTTCTTAAGTTGGTGTTGTTATTTAAATTGTGGAATTACGAAACGCGTATTGGGGTTTGGCCTGTAAAGATCACTGATGCGAATGATCTAGTTATTTGTGAAGCTAACTTTTGAAAATCAGTTACCTGCATACTTAGCTCACATTTAAGTTGCATAGGAAAACCTCTGACAAAGCAGGAAACACAACAGGTGGTTGGTTGGTTGGCAAAGAGCTCTCATGTAATCAGATCCTTCTACAGACAACTGCTTTGAGACTATGCTTTCATGACAGATAGGAAGAGTTAGAAGGTGGTAGTTGTAAATAAAAGCGGCAGGGCATTGTAAACTTGTCGTTTAAGACTAGTTGACACAACCTACTCATTTGAATGCTTTCCTTTTAATATAATGGCGTAAATTTTTTTTTTTTTTTACATTTTAAATATCAAATTAAAATAAATTTCTATGCCATGAAGAAAGGTGATTTTTTTTTTTTTTTTAGTTAAAGCACTTCTTTGAAGAAGTGAGAAGTGTGTGGAAAGTCTTTGACTTTGTTTACTGTTTTCTTGTACTCTTTTAGTTTTTATTTTATTTTGAAGAACCTGATTGAAACATCAGAACAACACAAACTTTGTTAGTGTTCTTTGCTATACCATAAGTTATTAATTAATTACTAGTAAAGTTGAGAGACGCATGGAGGTGCATGGCTTAGTGGTTAGGGTGCTGGACTCATGATCTTAAGATTATGGTTTTAATTCCCAAACCAAATGATGTGTTGTGTTCTTCACCAAAACACATCATTTCATGTTGCTCCTGTCCACTCAGCTAGCAAAGATGAGTTATCCTACAATGGACTAGCGTCCCATCCAGGGCAGGGGGGGGGAAAGAGAGTAATCTTGCGACAGACTGGTGTCCTGTCCAGTGAGGAATGTATATGCCTGAGAAACTAAGAAACATGCTATATTCTCCTTACAGAAAATAATGTGGACTAACCATTTATAAGAAATGTGATTTAGGTAACTCCGTAGTCCCAGTTTTCTACAGCCATACAACACTGCTAATAAAATTCCTTCCAAAAACAGCCTTAGATAGGAGCTGTCTCTGTGATCACGACTGTTTTTAATGCCCACTTTTTCCATGCTTGCATGAATCAGGCAGATTTGTTGAGGCAGATCTTTTACAGCCAGAAATTGAATATATTCAATTTCCAGTTACGCTATTTTACTTAATTTTTCCCTCATAATTGTGATTTATAGCTGTAATCAATAAATTTGGAGATAGATGATTGTTGCCAAGTTGACTTGCCTTTCTTTGTAGCTTTTGAGATAATTTAGGGCTTGTTTCTGTTTTCATGATGTTAAAAGCTTGAAGTACACTAAACAGATAGAGATATTTCTTAGCCCTTTTGATATTAACCCATCCATTGAGTTGGCAGTATTGTTAGTACTCTAGGCTGGCAAGCTGGCAGAAACGTTAGCATACCGGGTGAAATGCTTAGCGGTATTTTGTTTGTCATTATGTTCTGAGTTCAAATTCCACCGAGGTCAACTTTGCCTTTCATCCTTTCGGGGTCGATTAAATAAAGTACCAGTTTTGCACTGGGGTCAATGTAATCGGCTTAATCCGTTTGTCTGTCCTTGTTTGTCCCCTCTATGTTTAGCCCCTTGTGAGTAGTAAAAAAATAAATATTTCGGCCGTCTGTAGGTTCTGAGCTTAAATTCTGCCAAGGTTGACTTTGCCTTTCATCCTTTTGGGAGTTTTAAAAGTAAATACCAGTTGAACACTGGGGTTAAAGTAATTGACTTGATTCCTCCCTGGAAATTGTTGGCTTTTTGCTAAAATTTGAATTCAATATTAACCCATCTAAGACTGCCTCTAATTCTGTAGAACAAAGCAGCCTATTTTAAGTGTTCAAACTTGAATAAAAGTTTTTCCATTATGACTTAATGTAAGAACTTTTTTATTAGGACATGGTCAAATACTGGCTTAATAAAGATAAAGTCAGGTATTTTATGAAATCTCTTGAAATTTTTGATTATTTTCCAAAATATTTTAAATCACATAACCAAACACAGTCTGTAGTTTCTGAAATAAGAAATTTTGTATTATGTATTGATCAGAATACTGTCCTCATCTTGATTGTTGCTTCCACCACATTTTGGCTGTTGTATGCTCTGGTCTTTTTCAGATGTCTTGTGATTCTCTTTAGTGCCTTGCCTCGGATTGAACTCAGAAACTCTAGGTGACTGTATGCATTAACTAGCACCTTTATCCACTATGCTATACAATCCCAGTCAAGGCGCTAAGGTAAATCTCTAGACACCCAAAGAAGGCTGGAGTGTACATGGCTGAAATGTAATGGAAAGCAACAACCAGGATGAGGACAACTACCCTGACTAGTACATAATGTAACCAAGCATTTTGTAAGAAATTTGGGGCTGTCAGTTTTAAGTTAGTGTTGCAAAGCTAACAATTGTTAAGTCCTACTGTTTGTCTTTATTGTTTGCAGTGATATACGAACATCAACCTGGTACCTATTTACTGTTAAGGATACTGGGTCATTGAGAATTAAATCATCATCATTTTAATGCCCACTATTCCATGCCTGCTCAAGTCAGACGGAGTTTGTTGAGGCAGATTTTCTATAGCTAGATGTCCTTTCTGTCACAAACCTTCCAAACGAGGTAATATTAATTAACTAGACATCCTTTTCATGGAAAGCTGAAAATGATTAACTCAGTTGTGTGATGATGATATTCATTAACAACTTGTTGATAATCATGTGATGTCTAGATGAGGGTAGACACATGCGCATACATGCCCATACACACACATATGATGGGCCTCTTTCGATCTCCATCTTCCCAATTTACTCACAAGGTTTTGGCTGACCCAGGGGTTATAGTAGTAAACACTCAAGGTGCTGTGCAGTGGAACAGAACCTAAGACCAAAGGTTTGTGAAGCAAGCTTCTCAGCCACATGGTCATGCTGCCTGTACCTGTGTCAAGAAAGAAGCAATCAATCATAATTAATCTCTCGTTTGTGGAATGCAATCCTTTCTTAATTCGTTTGTATTTTATTTTTAGCTCTATATTTCATCACAACTCTCTGCAGCTATAACTATCTATTGGATCGCAGGACGGCTTGCTGTGCTTACCTTGGATCGTAGGGCGACCTGCTGTGCTTGAGGAGACCTATTGAGTCAAGTACATCAACATCAAAATAAAAATCAAATGAAAATTGTAGTTGTGATACCAGTGTCGGTAGCATGTAAAAAGCACCATCCAAACGTGGTCGACGCCAGCGCCACCCTGACTGGCTTCTGTGCCGGTGGCACGTAAAAAGCACCAACCAATCGTGGCTGTTACCAGCCTCCTTTGGCCCCTGTGCCAGTGGAATGTAAAAAACACCCACTACACTCACGGAGTGGTTGGCATTAGGAAGGGCATCCAGCTGTAGAAACACTACCAGATCAGACTGGAGCCTGGTGCAGCCTTCTGACTTCCCAGACCCTGGTCGAACTGTCCAACCCATGCTAGCATGGAAAATGTATGTTAAATGATGATGATGATGATGATTCCATTGTTTGATACTCTTTAGAAATAAACTTGTTTTAATATTGCTTGTTTGAAAGGTGGCGAGCTAGCAGAAACATTAGCACGACAAGCAAAATGCTTAGCAGTATTTCGTCTGTCTTTATGTTCTGAGTTCAAATACCACTGAGGTCAACTTTGCCTATCATCCTTTCAGGATCGATAAATTAAGTACCAGTTGCATATTGAGGTCGATCTAATCAACTTCCCCTACCCTCTCCCCCAAAATTTTGGGTCTTGTGCCTAGAGTAGAAAAGAATATTGTTTGGTTGAATTAATGATTATAAAGTTGTGAATTTGATTCCCAGTGGTGTATCGTTTCCTTGAGCAAGGCACTTTATTTCTCATTGCACCAGTTGACTAGGCTGACAAAAATGATTCATGCTGTATCTCCCTAAAAAACAATGTTATCCCTTTAGTGTTCATATTATTCTATCAAATGTGTTGTTGACTGTTCCTTCTCGAGCCATGCCTGGCTCATAAGGGCCAATTTCCTTGGCGTATAGGTTCCCCACCTGGATGGGATGCTGGTCTGTTGCAGGTGAGCTGCTAGATGCAGGAGGAAAGAGTGAGAGGAAGTTGTGGCGAAAGAGTCAGTGGAAGTTTGCCATTACCTTCTGCCAGAGCCACGCAGAGCTTAAGTGTTGCATTCATAAACATACACACCACCTGGTCTGAGATTCGAACCTGCAATCCCTCGACTGTGAGTCTACTGCTTTAACCACAAGGCCATATGCCTTCAAATTCTGTCAAATGTAATGATTATTTATTCACATTACTTTGAATTAATCACGCATTTTCTTGTTGCTTAAAGATTTTGATGATGTGATTGTTAATTTTAGAATGTCATTGTAAGGTAGCTATGAGTATCCGGATCTGGCTGGTTTCAACATAAAACAGGTAGAATATCTGGGCCGGATATGGCCGGTTTAAATGCTAAAGGATTAAGGGTTCATACATCTGTGGAGTGCTCAGCCACTTGCATATTAATTTCCCAAGCAAATTGTTCTATTGATTGGTTGGACCAACAGAAACACTCATTGTCATAACCATCTGAGAGCCAGATAGTTAGTTAGTTTGAATTAACTACTAGTAAATGCTAGGTTCTAATCCCACCCAACATAAGAAGTCTAATATTTCAACTATCATATTTGCTTTTCCTACACTTCAAAATGCTCTTTCACTACTTTTAATTATTTGTTCACTGTTACTTACTGATGCAAGTGGTTTAGTTTAAGTATCATAGGGCCGTACACATGAGTAACAGGTGGCAGAATGCTAGAATTGTAAGTACTGGTGCGATTATGTGCTTTTAGCATTCAGTCGTCAGAAGCAGAGAGGTTGGTAGAAAAGCCAAATTTTCCTTCCTCAATTTGGTTTCCTATGGTCTTGAATGTTGGGTAATGACTGGGAAAAGTATGATCACAAATTCAGGTGACTGGAATTAGGTTCCTCCAAAAGATCTTTGGAATAATGTTACTCGACAGGTTGTGTAGTGCAAAGATCAGGGAGCCTATCCAGATCAAGCTCCTACTTCTCTACATTGAGAGATCATGGCTCCTCTGTTGTGGACATGTGATTAGAATATCGCAAGAAAGAATCACTAAACAGGTTCTTCAAGATGAGCCAAACTGCAGGAGAACAAGGAGTAGACCAAGAACAAGATGGTTGGATAATATCCAAAGTCTTCAGTTGATCATGTTTGGGAATCTAGCATGAAAGTGTAATAATGGTCACTTTCGATAGGACCCTATACAGGAGGGGCCTGAGGACTCTACCCACATGATAATCTCAGGAATAGTGGGTGATGCAAATGAATGGATAGGCTTGTGGATGGATGGGTAGTTGGGTGGGTGGGTGGCTGGATGGGTGGTTGGGTGGGTGGAAGGATGGGTGGCTGGGTGGATGTTGCTTTTTTTTTTCTTTCATTGAGTTACCGCTTGGAGTACCAGAGTGAAGCAACTTATTCATGTAATTCTTCTCAATTACTTTGAAGACATATTTCCTTTCCTTGCTTGTTGTAACAATTTTGCTGTTGAATAGATCTGGACCAATTTTAGAATGTGTTGATCACACTTTACAATGGGTGTGGTAGCAGTCTGTTTTCAGAGCATATGACTTGCTACCAATCCTAGCATTAAAGAAAATGACAACAACAACAACAAAAAAAGACAAACAAACCAAACGATACATAACAAACACACACAAAAAAACCTCCTATATGGGAATTTTTCCATTCTATATCTATCTGTCTATCAACTTATACAAGTGTGTGTATAAATGTGTGTGAGACAATGTGAGTAAACTATACATGTAACAGATGACAGGTAAGCTTAGGTATAGTGTAGCAACTAGTTGATATTAACAAGAAGAATATTGATACACATCCTCTAGTATACTTCACTTGTTAAGCCACATGACAACTGCTACACCTCTTCTTTTCAAATTATGTAATAACGCGTGAGCCATTATAATAACTCTGGTGCTGCTCTGCTAGTCATTGGGTATGGCAATTTTTTTCGTTTTTGTACAGCCTGACTTTATATGAGCGACTAGTATGTATCCTAGTTGCCAGATATTTTAAGCATTCGTTGGTAATTCCTGATGGATCGAGGACTTTCCTTAGTTTTATACCCTTAATTGCTGTATCTATCTTGCTGCTGTCTATGAGAATGGCTGACAGGTCATTTGGGTAAATGCTGGGCGGATCCTCTTTCTCTTAACCATTCTTCACATTTAATAGCTTTATATGGTACTGCTTATACCTCCCCCAAACATTTATGTGCATATATATATATATACGGAGATGTACTCGCATAGCAAGTAATTTGATCTGAGATTGTGTGCTGAGACCTTCCACGCTGCAATGTTATATATATATATATATATATATATATATGTATGTATATCATCATTATTGTTTAATGTCTGCCTTCCATGCTAGCATGGGTGGGACACGCACAAATATACACTCACATATTTTTTAGGAAGTTAATTGTTATGGTTAGTCAGGGAGTGACCATTGGTTTGACACCTATGAAGCGCTTAGCCATATAGGCTACTTGTCAGATTCAAATGGCTTAGAGTGTGCTTCTTTTGTGGATATTTGAACTACTAACGAGATATATATATATATATATATATATATACACACACACATCATCCTTTAATGTCTGTTTTCCATGCTGGCTGTGTGGTAAGTAACTTGCTAACCACATGGTTCCAGGTTCAGTCCCTCTGCATGACACCTTCGGCGAGTGTCTTCTGCCTCAGGCCAACCAAAGCCTTGTGAGTGGATTTGGTCGATGGAAAATGAAAGAAGCCTGTTATGTGTGTTTGTGTCTGTATTTGTACCCTCATTTGACACCATCACTTGACGACTGATGTTGATGTGTTTAAGCCCCCCGTAACTTAGCAGTTCGGCAAAAGGGACTGACAGAGTCAGTTCTAGTCTTACAAAGAATAAGTCCTGGGGACGATTTCTTTAACTGGGGAAAAACCCACTTAAAGGCAGTGCTCCATCATGGCTGCAATTAAATGACCGAAACAGGTAAAAGAATAAAAGAATATACGCATAAATGTGTGTATATATGTGTGTATACATATACCATAAACTCATGATTTCTTTTATTATTAGTTTGTTGGTTGTTATTGACAGTGACCAAGGACATCACATGAGAGGGAGAAGAAGACAAGGCATGGGGTGGCTGTCTATGGCTGATCACTCCAGTGCATACTCAGAAGGTTCTTTCGCAGGTCAGACATTGATGGCCTGTTAGGACTAAAGGCAAGGAGTTGGATCTGGGCTTGTGCAGTTGACATTTTCATTGTGTCCATGCAACCCTGTTCTGTTTGAGGCGAGATGGCACCTTCGTTGTTGCAGCTTTGCCACCCTAGTTGGGTGGTCTTGTGCTTGCATTTCCCAGGTGTCGGGGGTTGATCTCAAGGCTCCTTAATGAGGCTTTCAGTGTATCCTTGAAGTGTCTTTTCTGTCCACCTTGCATGTACTTGCCTTCTGCCAGTTCACTATAAAACAGTCTCTTAGGGAGTTGCATGTTAGATATTCAAACAGGGTGGCCTGCCCAACTGACCTGTGCTTTCCTCAGCAGCGTGTATGTAAATGCTTGGCAGAAGAGCTCAAAAGAGGACCTCCATGTCTGGGACATTCTCCTGCCAGGTGATTTTCAACAGCATTCCCAGGCAATTCATGTGAAATCGGTTTAGCTTTTTGGCGTGGCATTTGTAAATCATCCAGACATATATATTCATATATGTGCACAATATATGTGTGTGTGTGTGTATATTTGTATACACAGATATTTATGTCAAAATGTTTATATAATTCTCTGTACAGATATGTGTTCTTATGTATGCATGCATACATGCATGTATGTATGTATTTGTGTGTGTGTGTGTGTGTGTGTGTGTATAGGTGCAGGAGTGGCTGTGTGGTAAGAGGCTTGCTTACCAACCACATGGTTCTGGGTTTAGTCCCACTGCATGGCACCTTGGGCAAGTGTCTTCTACTATAGCCTTGGGTGGACCAAAGCCTTGTGAATGGATTTGGTAGACAGAAACTGCAAAGAAGCCCATCGTACATATATATATATGTATATATTTATTTGTGTGTCTGTGTTTGTGCCCCCAACATCGCTTGACAACCAATGTTGGTGTGTTTATGTCCCTGTAACTTAGCGGTTCGGCAAAGAGACCGATGGAATAGGTACTAGGTTTACAAAGAATAAGTCCTGGGGTCGATTTGTTCGACTAAAGGTGGTGCTCCAGCATGGCTATAGTCAAATGACTGAAACAGGTAAAAGAATAAAAAAAATAAAAGAATATATATCAAACCCAGTGTTCAACTGGTAGTTATTTTATTGATGCCGAAAGGATGAAAGACAAAGTAGACCCTGGTGGCATTTGAATTCAGAATGGTAATATCGGAAGAAATACCGTTAAGCATTTTGTCTGACTTGATAACAGTTCCCCCTGGTCACCACCTCAAAAAAGTCAATCCTAGCAGCAATTGAACTCAGAACATAAAGTTGGAAGGAACGCCACTTAACTTTTTCTCCACTGCAGTAATGATTCTGCCAGCTCGCTGCCTGCACACACAAAATATTGATCCAAATATTTTGGTCTGTATATTTTACTCTGAACTTGTTGACAGTTCTTGTTGATAAAAGCAAAGGAAAATGAACGTCTCCCCTAAAGCAGTGAAATCATAAAGGAAGTAAGGAAATGTGTAAATGAACTTCTGTTATTGATTTTTGAACTTCATAAATATTTTTGTATTGATTTGAGTCTTTTTGTTTTTCTTGCATGTTAAAATTTAATATTGTGTCAAAAGTATGATTTTTTACTTTTAAAAGAAGTTCTTGTGTGTTTATGTGCAATTGTTATTGTTGTTGTTATTATCATTACTATTTTTGTTATAGGAGGTGCGTGGCTTAGTGGTTAAGGTGTCAGCATCATGATCGTAAGATTGTGGTTTCAATTCCTGGACCAGGCGACGCATTGTGTTCTTGAGCAAAACACTTCATTTCACATTGCTCCAGTCCACTCAGCTGGCAAAAATGAGTAACGCTGCAATGGACTGGTGTCCCGTCCAGCTGGGGAACACATATGCCATAGAAACTGGGAAACCGGGCCCATGAGCCTGGCTAAGCTTTAAAAGGGCACATTTATTTTATTATTATTGTTATAATTATTTTTATTATTATTATTGAGGCGGTAAGCTAGCAGAATCATTAAAATGCCTGGCAAAATGCTTAGTTGTATTTCGTCCGTTTTTTATGTTCTGAATTCAAGTTCTGCCAAGGTCAACTTTTCAGAGTTGATAAATTACATACCAGTAAGATACTGGGGTTGATGTAATTGACTAGCTCCCTTCTGCCAAAATTTCAGGCCTTCTGACTTTAGTAGAAAGAATTATTATTATTACTAGCAGTATCGTCCGGCGTTGCTCGGATTTGTTTCGACCCTTTAGAATTGGAATTTTTGAAAAGTAAAAATTTTGCATTATGTAGCTTGTTATTCTCTTTAAGTGAACATTTTCCTGGTTGAAATACACCAAAAAATGGCGACACACCAGTAAAAAAATCGTAAAAAGTAGGGATTTTCATAGAAAAAAAGCACCTTTTTGATGTAAATAATTTTTGGTCTTAACATGGTCTAATTTGAATTTTTTCTTCTACGGAAGGAAGAGCAAGCCTTCTTCTATCATACTCTCAATTTTAGTCAACTTGTGCCGCAGGGTCTAGGAGGAGATAGTGTTAGTTGAAGGCTACCAAACCTGCCATACACAGACAACTTCAGTTTTATATATATAGAGAGATTAAGGAGGCAAGCTGGCAGAATTGTTAACATGCTTGGCAAAACACTTAGCAGTATTTCATCTGCCTGCAGATTCTGAGTTCAAATTCTGTTGGGGTTGACTTTACCTTTCATCCTTTTCAGGGTCGATAAAATAAGTACTAGTTGAGTACTGGGGGTTGATGTAATTGATTTACCCCTTCCCCTGAAATTGCTGGCCTTGTGCTGAAATTTGAAAATACCATTACTACTACTGCTACTAGTATCTCCACCATAGCGAAGGCGGAGGTATTGTTTTCGGTCGTGTTTGGTTGTTTGTTTGTCTGTGGACAAGATATCTCAAGAACCACTGGATGGATTCTGATGAAACTTTCAGGGATTTTTGGCCTTGTGAATGGCACGAACTGATTGGATTTTGAGATCGATCCGGTACCGGACTAGGATTCTGGATTACTTTTCTTGTGTTTTTACTTAATTTTTGAGAGCAGTCGGGTTCATTTTTAGTATTCTTGTTTGTGATAGCAGTCGAGTTTATTTCAGATATTCTCATTTTAAAAGTCATCTCTGTTTAATCGTTGAGAAGACGTTGGTGTTGCTTTGGCAGTGGTTTGTGCTCTCTGAGTGCTTTTGTTGTTATTATTATTATTATTATTATTGCCTTTGCACAGCTTCTAACACTGGAGATGTACTACAGTGTCAGCTGTACACTACCAGTGAACTAAGGTAACACCCCTTATTTTTAGAGCACCTTCCGGGGTATTCAAGCAGTTCCAAGTGGTGCTGTTTTCTGCAAGTGCTCCACTGTTATTGCAGCCCCTATTTGTTCCATATACTTCTCAAGATTTTTACTCCTTGCTCCCAAGGCACTGACAATTATTGGTACTACTGCTACCTTTTACATCGACCACAACTGCTATTATATTATTATTATTATTGTTATTATTATTATTATTATTATCTGAAGCATTATATCCCCCACCACTGCTGTTAGCTAGCTAATATAATAAAAAGAAAGAAAAATAAACAGCATTTGCACAAAAACTGATTTACTTTATCTATTTAGTATATATTGGAGAATTAATCCTATAGAAAGTTGGCCGAAGTATCGAAATAAAGAGCCGAGTTACACTTGTATACATGTGTGTGTGTGTTTGTGTTCATGTGAGTATGTATATGTACATGTGTCATTCTGTATTGGATGTTAGTATGTGTGTGTCCACGTCCACACATGTGTATGTCATTCTATATTGGAATCAGATCATTTTTCAGGGTGTGGTGCCATTATTTAATTATTGATGTCTTGTATGTATTGATTGTTTCAATATAAAAAACAAACAAACTAGCATAAACTTGACATGAATAGCTCTGTTCAAAATCTGATACATAAAAGAAAAATGCACACAATTCACTATATAACTGATTTAAAACAGTTTTTCCTCTTCACATAAATACATACATACATACAAACATACATACATACTTACATACACACACACAAAAAACACGTTTTTGTATATATTTTTACTTCTTGTTTCTTTCTTTCCCCGTCCTTCCACGTTTCCTTAGAAATGCAATATTAAAGCATATTCTATTTATTATAATCTTTTGAGTATATACTAGATAGAATTAATACTATTATGAAGCAAACACTGAATAGTATTTGCTATACTTTTATAACTTAAGAGGTGACTGTTGTTAGAAATGATACGTTTTTCTGTTTGTCTGTACATCTATCTTTTTCTTGGGTTCAATTCTGGCTGGAGTTTTTTTTTTTTTACTTAACTTTTTTACATTTTTTCCCAGAGTCATGAGTAAAAAAAATGCATTCTAATAACATATTTGTTAATACAGTTCTATATTTAAGAGATGAGGAATTATGTACATTATTTACATTATTTTTATTTGACGGATATTTGTCCTCACCTTGTTTGTTGTTAACACGTTTCTGGCTTCATCATGTGTCTTGGGGAAATTTTGAACATGGGTTCTCATTGCTAAGGTATTTTTCAATGTTATGATTATTATTATAATTATTCAGGTCATTGCCTGGAATCGAACTCGGAATCTTGGAGTTAGTAGTCTGCACTCTTAACCACTATGCCATATGCCCGTGGGCATATGGTGTAGTGGTTATATAGCATAGTGGTTATAGTGGGCATATGGCGTAGTCTTTCTCTCTCTCTCTCTCTCTCCCCATCCCCCTCTCTTTCACTTTTTATGTGTATATTTCTGTGTGCCCGCATGTGTGTGTGTGTGTGTGTATGTTTGCCTCCAGTGCCAAAAAGTACTGTACTGTCACCAAAACAGATTGAATGTCTGGTCAGCTGTGTTAAACGGTCACTTCCAAGCACTTCCAGCTGCACCCAGTCATATTATCTCCCTTTTCTGCATCTGAGGTTGCGAAATAGAAATGCATCACAAACACAATTTGGTACTAATATTGTTGCAGACTTCACTGGAAGAAAACAGAGAACCAGAACAGATTGTGCCAGACATCAAGTCTAACCTCTCTAACAATTTCACTAGTTCCCTATTCTATAGACTTGCGCTTTTGTAGCAACCTCAAAAGGATGAAATGTAAAGTTAATCTCAGTAGGATTTGAACTCGAAGCATAGAGAATTGGAACAAATATTGGAAAGGCATTCAGTCTGATGCTTTAATTCTTTATTAGACATTATAAGTATCCGTTTGAGACAGAAAAGAGTAGTAGACATCCTGACGGGACTTGAAGTATGTGCTTGTCACTTACAAGATGATCATCCTACTGTTACTATACCCTTGTTAAGTTATTCCATCTCAGATTCTCTAATTTGAGAAGATAGAATGGCAGGAGCTCCATGGTGTAATCTATAGCATGGTTGCCTAGCAATGGATAGTTAGTAACATGGGTCAAAGTCCTATCAGTCAGTTAGTTTCTGTCTTCTGTTTCACAAGGTGGTTATGATATCTAATAATACCCTCAACAGAGAACGAAAGTTATTCTAAAATGCTCGTCCCATTCTCTTTTTATTCTCAATAATTTTATAGGTGTGACTTTGTGGTGAGAAGTTTGTCTTCTTTGCTTCCCAACCAAATGGTTTTGAGTTCAGTTCCACTTCATAGCACCTTTTTGGGCAGATGTCTTCTACTTGTAAACTCTGGCCCAAACAAAGCTTTACGAGTGGGTTTAATAGGCAGAAACTGAAAGAAGTCTGTTATCTGTGTATGCATGCGCGCATGTTACTGTCTGCTTACCTTGACATTGTGCAGCAGTTGCAAACCAGGTGTCGTTGGTATGCAAACGGTTTCCTTCGTTTCCAGTCTCCCGTGTCTGGACATGAGAGAAATAGCATCTCACCTGGAAGCAGGTGAGAGTTAGCAACAGGAAAGACATATAACTACAGAAAATCTGACGTCAGCAAATTCCATCCAACACATGCATGCATGGAAAAGTAAATCTTAAAATGGTGGTGGTGGTGGTGGTGGTGGTGATGATCTCTCCACCAAATCTTAAATGTTGTACCACTCACATCAGGAATGCACATACACAGGTGCAGGTGTAGCTGTGTGGTAAGAAGCTTGCTTCCCAACCACATGGTTCCAGGTTCAGTCCAGGGACTGAGCCTGGAACCATGTTCAGTTCCCTGGACATGGCACCTTGAGCAAGTGCCTTCTACAAAAGCCTTGAGCTAACCAAAGCCTTGTGAATTGATTTGGTAGATGGAAATTGAAAGAAGCCCGTTGTGTATATGTGTGTTTGTCCCCCCACCATCACTTGACAACTAATGTTGGTGTGTTTATGTCACCATAACTTAGCAGTTTGGCAAAAGAGACCAATAGGATAATTACTAGGCTTACAAAGAATAAGTCCAGGGGTCGATTTCTTCAACTAAAAAAAAACCTTTAAGGCGGTGCTCCAGCATGGCTGCAGTCAAATGACTGAAACAAGGAATTAATTATAAAAAATAAAAGAACACAAATTCATTATAATGTTTTGCTATCTTCTGCTTTGGAAGTGATATTTTTTTTTATAAGTTTTATTAGTTCTTGAATGGCCTGGATTGGCCCCTTTTGGATTCACTCCCAATGAAGCTCATTGGCTTGTGGTTTGATAAGATACCATTCTTCTTCTCCCCCTCTTCCTCCTCTCCATCTCCCCTCCTCCTCAATCACTGGCATGTTTCTTGAAAGTATTTCATATTTTATGTAGACTGTAACCAACTCAGTTTCAGGTAAAAAAAAAAAATAAATAAACAAATAAATAAAATATAAAAACAAAATGACTAAATAAAAAGCAACAATTAAGAGCCCTAATCTCATAAGATTACAATTTCCTTTCATTTTAACAGCTCTAGATTTTCTTAACTGATCTTGTTTATGTAGGTATATATATATATATACTTTATTCATTTTTTTTCTCTCTCTCTCGTCTCATTTCTTTTATTTTTGCCACTAAGGCTGAACACTATACCTGTGTTTTTCTAGGTCTTTGACTTGATCCAATAGTGAAGCTGTCAGCTATCTCCTGTTCCACTTGACTGACCAGTGGAAAGGCTACAGTACACCTGTTACAAAGACGAACTACCTTGCTTTTACTCTGCTTTATACTGCATTGTACGATTGCCAATAATTCTTGATGTTCTGTTCATAGTCAGAACAACCTTTTTTTTTTTTATACTGTAGTCCTATAACTCTTTCATATGTACGCTGCACATTATAGCCAGCCACTAACAAACACACACACACACCAGCTCTCTCTCATATATATATATATATATATATATATATTATATATATATATATATATATATATATTATATATATATATATATATATATATATATATAATGCAGCCACTTGTAAAACTTCTCAAATATTGATAGGCAGGTCTGGTATGGGAGGAAATCTCTGTTCTAAACCTAGCAGCATGTAATCTTTCTTTCTTTCTTTCATCCTTCCTTTCTTTGTTTTTCTCTCTCTCTAAATTCCTACCTGTTGTATGAGGTGAGATAAAATGTCTTTTATTTATTTATTTTTTTTGCCATTCATTCATTAAACTTTTTCCTCTTTCTCTCTCTCTCTCTCTCTCTCTCTCATTCTCTCTCTCCTTCCTCAGGTTATTCTGCTGACTGACCCATTACCGTTTTTTTATTTTTTTTACTAATGACTTCTTTCAATGCTCCCCTCCTTCTCTCCCCCACACTCTTCTCCTGGTTCCCTTTTCTCTCTTTAGTTTTTTCCTTTCCTCTAATATCTGCCCTGTGTGTGTATGTGTGTGGGGGGTACTGATAGGGACATAGAGCGAAAGAGAGAGTGAGGTGGTCGACAGGTTAGCTTCTCTGCCCCCATCAACCCTCACCCACTCTCCTTAATAAACTAAAGAAATGTAAGTGTGGACTATCAAACTGCTGTACTTAGTCCTTCACCTGAACTTCCTTTACCTTATCTTTCTTGCACATCTTACTACCCCCACCCCCATCGCTGTCTTTTCCTTTCTCCACCACCTTCAGGTCTTTCTTACCTTTTTTTCCCTTTCTGTCCTTTCCTCTCTCTTATTTCTCTGATTGTCTCCTTTTATGACTGTGGCCCCTGAAGAAAGATGTACAAAGCTTTGATAACCTGACCATCTTAACTCCTCCACCTCTCTCTCTCTCTCTTCCTTTTGGCTGTATCTAAAAAGCTAAACCCAGACTGTATCAGAACCAACAACTAGACAACTCAACCCAGGCAGCTTTGATAGATAAAATAACATAGAGATCTTTTTACTGATTCCTGGATTCCTTACCCCCTCTTTTTTCTCTCTTTTTTTTTTTTTTCTAGAAAAGTTAGGCCAAGGTGTCCCATACCTGCATGTGTGTTAGTGTTGAAGCAGGTAGGTAAACGAAGGAGGATGAGCTGGGTGGATTCAGGTAACT